>NW_027521246.1:300000-505128 GCF_052094955.1 Ictidomys tridecemlineatus
AGGCCCACACTGAATTCATAATCGTATCCAAATACAGTTCATAACACATGGAAATAGAAACAGTTCTGTACATATATTTTTGCTCTTCTGTTAAAAGGGTAATATCAGCATTTTTCCCCCCAAGGCAACAAAAGTGCTTAGATGATAACATTCACTAAATCCAAACACTTTTACTATGTTTGACTATTGTTTAGCTTACAGCTCTGCAGTCAGCAGGCATTCCAGCTGAGTTCAAAAGTCAGAAGTTTTTTTTTTTCATATCCATACTTTGTAAGAATATATTATTTGAAAGAAATAAGAATTTTCTCCATGCATATAGTGGAATTTTGTAATGAATGTGAAATTAACAATCTGTAATAAACTACAAATAAAAATTCAATGCAGTAAAATGTGCACGTTCTAACTCTACAGTGTAAAGTAGGAGAGGGCGGAGAGAAAGAGAAATCCAGAGGGAGGCAATTTGGTTGACTCATGCTCATCTTTCCATATCAACTTTATTTAAAGGGATTATATATATTGTAGGAGCTGGGAACCCTGGAAATTATTGGTTTAATCTGACTCTGCACTCCCCATGTGACTGTAATTTTTATATTGCCAACTTATTCCCTAAAGAACCAAATAATGATACATATTATCTACCCACTTCACTGAGATAGGAAGATAAAATGATCTCAGGATACAAGATCTAACAAACTAATTCTAGAAAATGGTGGCTTCAAGGTATAGAATTGAATGGACTATTCTGAAAGACTTCTTTACAGGCATGACTAAAATTAAAAATTCTGATGCTTAATGGGAAAATCAGAAGAAACAATGCTTCTGGAAGTCTCTGAAGAGTCCAGATAGACACATTCCTACACATTCATTAGTTGTGTTCAGCAAATATTTATGTGTAAGATATTTGCTTAGTGTCTGATGCCACTGTGTGCTCTAGGTTCTGTCAGAGCAGGAACAAGCATAACTTGGCAGATATCGAAGAAGTGATGAAGAAATGATGGATAGCACAGCTGCTGCCCTTGAGGAACTCACAAACTAATAAGACAGACAGGGTAACCAACAGGATACCTAACAAAATAGGTAAAGTGGTAAAGGCAACACAATAGGAGATGAAAGCAGGATGAATTCATGCTTGAATTAGGAGGGCCAGCAAGGTACCTCACAGAGAAAGTAGCAATAATTTGGAATATAAGAAACAGCCATGATTTTGACAGAAAAATTTCAAAAAGGGTGTATTTCAAAGAGATAAGAATATAAACACAAATGTGAGGGCTAGCAAATTCCAGGTATCTGTAGGACATTTAAGCTGCTGACAGTAATAATGCAAATTGCAAATCTAAAGCTTGTAATGCTTAGAATGGGAGAATAATTTCAAAGCTGAATTTGGGAAAACCTTGGACTCAAATGAATGTTTCAAAAGAGACAAGGTGGTAATATGCATATTTCAGGCTTCTTTACACAATCAGATTCTTGTGGTATTCTATTGAATAAGTACACTCTTACTTTGGATTGTGTAGAGGGGAGTGAGAGGAGGGGTGGGGGGGGTTGGCAATGCAAAAGACAGTAGAATGAGATGGATACTATTACCCTATATACATGCATAACTACACTATTGGTGTGACCCTATACTCTGTACAGCCAGAAGAATGAAAAGTTGTGCTCCATTTGTGTACAATGTGTCAAAATGCATTCTACTATCATGTATAACTAATTAGAGCAAACTAAAAAATCAAAACAAGAAGATTCTTAAATTTGTTTTTGTAACTTTTTGGCTTAGAAATCTGTGATGGTTTATACATGTCTTCAGCATGAAATCTAAACTCATCAGCATGACTTTCAGCGTCTTCACCTAGATTCTTCTCTCTCTTTCAGACTAATTTGGCTGTGGCCTTTCTTAGCTCCAATGTTCAAGGTATGGCTATGAGCAACATATTTAATCCATGTATTTGTAGATATCATGCAAACCACCCAGAATGTTCCATAATCTCCTCTACCAACCAACACTTTAAACCTTGCTCAAAGTACATTTATCCATAAGGAAACCATCATGGTTAATATTCATTGTTAAACCCTCTTAAGTCATCTACTTACAGCATACATGCAATTAGTTTCCTTTTGTACTTTAGGGAATGACCTGATTTGTATTCTAAGCTACTTCTCAAGTAGATCTTTTTAAATTTTTCAACTAAGTTTATTAAGGAATAATTTACATAGAATAAAATTTACCAATTCAACCTTTTCTAAAAAGGCATACACTTCAGTGACTTTGTCAAACATATAGTCATGTAACCACTAGAATACTTTCTATGCATTTAGCAAATTCTATATGTTTAGCAAATTCGTAGTCATCCAATTTATACTTCAGATGTGGATGAATTAAAAGGAAGAAAAAATAAAAATGCATTTTCCTTCCCAATAATGCCTCCAAGGTTATTCCTTTAAGTGCCTGATATAAAATACATGAAAAAGATATATGCTAGGGAGTGATATGGGCCAAATCATATTGTCATATTGTGTGTATGTAGGAATATGTAACAACAAATCCAATCATTATGTATAACTATAATGCAATAACAAAAACTGTGGTGAAAAGACATACTGGAAAGATATAAATAACAACTTATGCAAAATAAACTATTTTACACTCATATTTGCACATGAATATATTCATTTTTCAGTGATATTATTGAGTGTTCCAAGAGTAAGTCTCTGGGTAAAGAAACTTTTCTTATTCTCTACATAAAGGCACATATATACATTTAAATACATGTATATATTTTTATATAAGCATGAATATTGAGATCTGTATTAATTAAGATACTTACATCAGAGTAAATTCGAGATCCAATTACACGAGCATAATGTGGATTTGCCTGCATACAGTTATGAGGACAATATACTCTGAAAAAAAAAAACTCATGTAATGTAAGTGGTTTACATCAGTCATTCTTATTAATAAGGACATACGCATTCATACACAGAACCAAACTCAACATTGTAAACCCTATTATTTTTTTCTCTCCTGAAGTAGGTCAATAGTACAAGCAGGCAATCGGCACAATTGCTTCTGTTTATTTTATCCACATCTAAGTTTCAGCACAAATGTGAGATCTTAAATTTAGTCAGGAAGACATTTAACTTGGGGATTCAAAGCAGAAGAAAACATCAAAAGCACCTTTATGCAGTGGGGAATCTGCTACTCATTATGTCGGTAGAAAAATGTAGTCAACAGACAACTAGGAAAATCTGAGTCACTGTCATAACATCTCATAGTTCCTTTTCTGTTTACATATTTTGTCTTATATTCAATTCATGGCTTTAATTATCTTTTACAAACACCTGATTTCCAAATTTGTATCTGCAGTTGGGACTTCTTTTATTCAAAAATTATAGTTGGGTGAGGTGGCACATGTCTATAATCCCAGAGGCTCAGGAGGCTGAGTCAAGTTCAATGCCAGCCTCAGCAAAAGCAAGGCTCTCTCTCTCTCTCTCTCTCTCTCTCTCTCTCTCTATATATATATATATATATATATATATATATATATATATATATATATATATCTCCTGCCATTTATTCAACCCTCCTGTTAGTTTGAGGTCTAATAAATATCTCAAATTTATTTTGTATGAATAAAAATTCCTAATCTCTACTCCCCAAATCTATTTCTTTGTAGGATTCCCATCACAATACATGGTATTTTCATTATTATAGGAGTCTCAGCCAAAATCTTTATTCTACCCATGGTCCCTTTCTTTATCTCACACCTTACATTCAACCCAGCCATTTCTATTGGCTACACCTTAGGATATATCTAAGATCAGAGAATCCCTAAGCATCTCAAGCTCAGTGACTCTGGATTCTATCATCTACTGTCAAATTGACTGCAACAGGCTCTCCAGGGATGATCTTGTTCATTACTGGTTCTCTCCAATCTATATCCATATGTATAAGTCCAAACACATCATTTCTCTTCTTCAAATACTCCAGGAGCTTTCCATTTCATTCAAAGAAATGACAAGATGCTTAGAATGTCCAATAAGCCCTGCATATTCAGTACACCATTAACTTTCTGAGCTAAACACTCCTCTTTTCCTTCCTCACTCTACCCCAGTCATGATGGTTTGACATGATATTTCTTAAACACAATGTGATTCTGCCTTGGGACATTGGGACATAATCATATTCTTCTTTGCATAAAAAGTTCTTTCTCTAGATATCCTATTGCTTGTTATCTGACTGGATTAGTTCATGTAAAACAAATTTCCCAAAACTTTATTTAAATATAAAGTTCAATTATCAGTGTTTAATCAAAAATATTTTCAAATCTACTCCTAGAGTTAAAGAAACTGTCATATAGCACATTTTTAAAGATCAATTGCTCTTCTTAGTTTATTCTCTCCCCCTATCTAGTGTACACACATGCACATGCATGCAAGCATGCGTGCCAACACATATTCATGCACTAAAAGGAAATATAAACCAACATTGGAAAAACTAAAATTAAGTTTTTCATATTAAATGAGATTCTCAATATAACAACTACATGAAAATCACTGTGGATGGTGGTATCAATGATTTTCAAAATTTTCATTGAAACTACCTTAACCAATTAAGCAGCTCTTCCTCAGGATAGCTTTTAAAAATAGCTCTAGTTCTTATTTCTAAAATATGCATAACACTGTATACTTCAGACTGTACATATTTCATATTTCAATATCTAAACCAGAACTATTTAAACAATAAGAAATAAATCTGAGTGTTTTATAACTTTGAATTTAAAAATTGACCATTATAAAAGAGAGTGTTGCGGGGCACAATGGCACATGCCTGCAATCCCAGTAGCTATAGAGCTGAGCCAGACTCAGTAACTTATAGAGGCCCTAAGCAACTCAGTGAGACCCTGTCTCTAAGTAAAATATAAAATAGAGCTGGGGATATGGCTCAGTGGTGGAGTGTCCCTGAGCTCAAAACTGGTAGCCCCATCTCCCCCCCCAAAAAAATAAATTGTCTGGGGTTTTAAAGAACAAAGGGTGTCCCTTAGACTGGAAAATGAGCTGACTATATTTGGGAACTGTTGGACATTCACTGCCCTCCCACTGGTTGTAAAACTACCTGCTATGCCCTTAAAGTCATGCTGTGTGAACTCTACCTTACTTATATTAACACTTGGTTTACAGAAGGCCAAGGTCAATAGCTTTGAGGTGAGTTAATATCTACTTAGTTAAGTTCAGGTAAAAGCAGAAAAGACAGGGCAACTTTTTTGCTTATATCCTATATCTATTTTTAACATCTCGTTACATTCTACAGAGAAGGTAGGCAGTGATCTAGTAAACATTCCATTATCTATATTGTGCCTGTAAGCCTTGAATTAAAATGCTAACACATTTTAATGACACTTTTACATCTTAAGTATTTAATAACTTTAAAGACCTAATTATTTATAGATAAATGTAAAGCAGGATAAGATTTCTAGTAATACAAATGTGCGTGCCCACACACGTGCATACACACACACACACACACACACACACAAATTCTACAGTTTATTTTAGGTTATTCTGTAGCTATGAAACCTCCCAAGGACATGACTATGCAAGCAGTCCTTCATATCCTTCATTAGCTACTTTATTTATATTATCCTTGCCATTGTTCTCCAGGATATACCCTTAAGTGAAATAAAACTCTAAGGTAGATATATCAATCATATAGTTCCCTAAAAGTTATAAACTATTATATCAGTGATACAATTATGACCTAATTTATGAGCTATTAAAAATTTTACATGAGAAAAGATAATCTTGGTTTCACTATTCAATAAAACAAAAAGTTAAAAAGTGTATAAGGAGGTACTTTCCAAACTACATAACGTAAAAATCATGTATAAATTATTAACTCTATGGTTTTATTATTTGGTGAAAACATAATAAAATTGAAATTTAAAAATTTATATCATTTTCCTTTTTTGGATGCTTCCCTTCCTGGAATAAGACAAGAAGTAGGAAAGTCATTAATTAATATTTTACTTGAATGATTTTTCTCTATGGGAAAAATATTTTTATACATACTGTGAGAGAGACAGAATTACCATTTGTTGAGTATTTACTTAAGAAAGACTTTATAGTCTATGCTTCATGGAGATTATGCTTATTATTTATTCCTACTCATTTAGCTGCATGGGCCCTAGCATAGTACTGGCATATATTGAATAATAAATATTTATAAATGTGGAATTTTGATGCTAAAATTCATCAACTTCACCTATCAATATATCTCTACTTCTCCCTATAAACATATAATCTGTAAATACAGGACTAGTCTGAAAAAAATCCTGCAAAATTTTCTAAAATTACATAATGACTTAATCAAATCAGTAGGCTTTGTAATAGCATAACTGGTGAAGCTCTAGAAACAGAAGATTATATTATTATAACAAATTTTTAACATAGCCAGGCAACAAGTAGCACATGCCTATAATCTCACTGGATTGGGAGGTTAACACAGGAGGATCATGAGTTCAAAGCCATCCTCAGCAAAATTGAGGTGCTCAGCAACTCAGTAGGACCCTGTCTCTAAATAAAATATAAAATAAGGCTGGGGATGTGGCTCAGTGGTCAAGTGCCCCTGAGTTCAACCTCCAGTACCCCAAAAAATAAAAATATAAAAAATGTTTAACATATAGTTCATTTGTGGTCAGATGGTGAAAAAGTATACAAAGAATTTCATACAGTAAGGGATCCTCAAAGTATTCCATCCATTTTGTAATCTGCTGACTTCAATAAAACACATATGTGCTGAAGAATCCAGAAGTCTCAAATCAGTATGCACCAAGTTAGCTGACCAAAAACATTACAACAGTATTCTTGCATTAGAGTAGAAATAAAAGGATTTGGTGTTCAAAAGGAAACAGGTTAGATATTCCTGTGCAAAAGAATTGATACCTTAAATCACATCAATAATTGAGAATCTTCCTTCTGACAGATGAAGTATTTGCTTTCCTGTATCAACCACATAGTCTTCTGTTACTTTGTCAACAACAAGCTCATTCTTTAACTGAGATATTACTTCAGTTTTAAAAGGGTTTTCCTAAGTAAATACATTTTACCATATAATTAGATTCCTTAATCTTTTTTTGGCTGGGGGGGTGGGGTTAGCAGGAATTGAACTCAGGAATGCTTGACCACTGAGCCACATTCCCCAGCCTTATTTTGTATTTTATTTAGAGATAGAGTCTCACTGAGTTGCTTAGTGCCTCACTTTTGCTGAGGCTATATTTGAACTCATGATCATCCTACCTCAACCTCTGTCATCAAACTACCATTATTTCTCTAAATCTCATTATGAGTTTGGGAAGTAGCATGTCTATGATTAAGACAGTATGTGTAGGCACATAGTTTACTTTTCTTCTGTGTTGATGATGGCTTGTGGATGTACTGTTCCTCTAATAGTGTTCATCTTAGCTTGGTTCAGAAAAGTGAAGACTTTTTCTTCATTATTTTATAGTAGATAAATTTCATTATAATTTTTAAGAACATATTAAAAACTAAAAGAAAAGCAGACATAGGCCTTTTGACTTATGAGTTGCAATTAGATTAATCTAATTTAGAAACTGAATAGCAATGCTAAAACTACATCATTTCAGTGTCTATGGAGGAACATTTTGTAGAAAGAATGTTTCTGTATCTCAAAATTCATATGATAGGACCTCTTTGAAGGGAATTAAGGTTACAACATGACAAAAGGGAGGGCCCTTTACCAAACATAAGAATTAGTGACCTTCCAAAAAGAGATACAAGGGAGTAAGCCCTTTCTCCAGCCACCATGTGAGGACACAAAATACTTGATGCTGCCTGACAGTTAGGAAGAGTCCCAATAAGTAACCAAATCATACGGCAACTTGATTTTGGACATCCCAAACCTCTAGAACTGTGAGGAAAACATTTTTGTTGTTTATACCATCTGGTCTATGGCATTTTATTATAGTAGCCCAAGCAGACTGATAAAGAACTCTTTTGTAGCAAATATGAACATACAAATCACATGCACCATCCTTGTTGCTAAAGAATAGCAGTAAGTACTCTGGAATTTGGAGAAGACATACTAGGAGGGCCAGGAGTGTGTGAAGTTTGTGAAGTCCTATCACTTTTTACTGCTTAGCAGTTCAAGATCATATGTATATGATCTTTTTTTATAGTCAATAAATTCCACTATAATTTGAATCCTGGAGACATAGAATTTCATGTAAAAACAGACTAAAGCCATACACACACACACACACACACACACACACACACAAACACAAACATACATATGCACATATACATACACACATAAGAAAATTTAGAAAACATTGCCTTGGGCAATGTGAAGCAGGCTTATGAAATGGACAGAGCTGTTCCACAGTAGTTTCACAAGTCACAGCCTGAACTGAAGAATAAAAGCACAAAACAATAAGTGACTCTGTTAGAAATAAAAACCCAACACACAGTAATAAGGAAATGAGATTTAAAAAAAAAGTGTCACCTGTTACTTTAGAGACTGTGAAGGAATTAGCAGACTGATATTTGCTAAAGATAAAAAGACAGTAATATCAATCATTTGCTTTTAGGCATCATCATAAGTGTAACTGCTAGGGCCTTTCAGATCCATGCACACTGTATTTTTAAAATATTTTTCATTAAAATGTAAGTAGAGATATAAGTATACCCATGTAAGTAGAGATATAAGAATACATCACCTAGGCTAAATCCATACTACCTTCACTTCTTAACATTAGAGGGTGGTTTCTTTTCATTATTAATCTCAAAAATAGATAATAACACAAACAATGTACATACTATCTACACATTGGTTACATATCAAATTTAAAATTCCCAGTTTCTATGGAATCCACAGAGATAAACACAAGACAATGTTGTATAAAGCCTAAAAATAATATGTCCCTTAAAGGAGTATGCATTAATCAATTTTTATTTATCCTCATATCTAGTGAAGTGTCTATAGCACATGAATGAATCTCGCCTCATTATATGAATTATTAAAAATAGGAACATAAAGTTAGGTACACCATTGTATGTCAAAATTTTAATTGCTTATGCATGTCCAGATTTTGAGATAAATACCTGTTGCAGAAGGTAAAGATTTTTGTGATGGTATGTGTGTGTATGTCTGTGGGTGTGTGTGAAAATATATATATATATATTTGGTACTGAGGATTGAACTCAAGGCCACTCGGCCACTGAGTCACATCCCCAGCCCTATTTTGTATTTTATTTAGAAACAGGGTCTCACTGAGTTGCTTAGCTCCTCACTTTTGCTGAGGCTGGCTTTGAACTCAAGATCTTCCTGCCTCAGCCTCCCAAGTTGCTGGGATTACAGGTGCACCACCACACCCAGCCATGTGATGGTATTTTTAGCATGGATATGATGTGTTCACCCTCTGAACATGTTAGCTCAGTATTGAAGGTGCAAATCTTAACAATCTTTTATTTCAGTTTCAAATTTAATATTTAATATTTATCATCTGCAATGTGACATCCCTCCCAATAACATTATTTGAGTCACAAAGTATATATATAACCTATCAAATGTAGTACACTTAATATTTCAAGAGAATTTCTACAATAGACAAGCAAAACTTAAACTTAAGAGAAAATATAAATGTTCTTTAATACAATATGCAGAGCTTGGCTTAATAAAGATAATAACTAGTAATTATTTATTGATGTAATTTATAAAATTTTGCTGAATGAATTAGCTAATAAATATTTCTACAAATATATTTTACTAAAGAGAGTTTTGCAAGTAGCTAAAACCTACATATCAAGCCTCTGAAAAAAACTGTATACATTAAAGTTCATTTTGCAAATTTTAATAATTTATTTTCTATAACTATGTATTCCAGCTTAACCCTACTATGGAGCTTGATTAGATTAAATTGCATAGTTACAAAGAAAGGAAATTACATTTGCTAAGAAAAACATTCTTCTGAGGCTCAACAATTCTTCTGAGGTTCAAAAGACACTACACAAAAATATGTCAAAATATTATTTCTATTTCCTATAGAAAAATGAACAAAACTGTAGTGTTTTAGAATAAAGTACTTAGTGTGTATAACATGAGAAACATTGAAAACAGTAATCAGTGCTTCTTATGGTATTGAATTGTATTTAGACTGACAATGGAAGACAATATAGTATATTATAGACTTAGCTAAATGTTCTTTACCAAGTAATCTGATTTAATTTATTAAAAAATTGCTGTTGCATAAAATAAACCATTTTCCTTAAACAGAGCAGAAAGAATATGCAAATTAATTAGTCTTCTCTGGGGTATCACTTGCCATAGCTAAAAAATTCATTGCTTTATATTAAACTGTAAATTTACACATTCTTAATGAAACTCTTGAAAATTCAGATCATGCCCTTTATAAGCAAAAAGGTTTCAACTTTGAATTTAGATCCTTTTTCTTCTTCTAATCTATGGACATTAAGTAGCTAAAACACATCTTGAAAATTACCAACTTCTCTCTTCATTAATTAAATGCTTCTACACTTTGCCCTAAAAAAATGTTTTAGTTCATTTTTACAATTTAAAATCATCTGGGTACTTTCCCTATTGTTTGAACACTGTTTCTATTGGATTTGATGAAATAATGTTTTCTTCCTTGTCTGGTGATATCAACCCAACCACCCTCATTGTCTATGATACCATAATGAATTGAAGCTCTACAGATGCTGGATTGCTTGAAGGAAGAAAGAGGAGACACCATGATGTTAAAATATTTAATCTCTGCCTAAGACAAAACTACTTGCTACTGATATGACTTTAAATTAAATAAATATGTCTAAGAAAAATATACTTAATATAAGTTGCTATATCCCACATGCAAATCTTAAAAATTATAGGGAAGGATTCTATTTCCATAAAATTAACATTTTTGATACCTACTATTTCATAATGTACACTGCCAATGACTTTAGCTTTACTATCCAAACAGCCAGCAGGACATTCATACCTAAATGAAAGTAATGGAAACAAAATTTAGCTTCTCTGTACACCAGTTTGAAATAAAAAGATTTCTTATATATTGTCAGTTGATTTTGAGAATGATAGTAAGTATTACCTATTACAGGTTGTCCCTTTGCACTCGTCTCGTAATCTTACTTCACAAGAAACAATCTGGGCTAAAAAGGAAAATAAAAGAAAACACCAAAATCATCTAGATAATGTAAAAGCTGCTACATTTGTTATGTATAATACAATGACAAGTTTGGGTTCATTCCCAAATGAACCAAATTAACAAAATCTACATGGCCTGGCCATCTAGGACAAATTTTAAATTCTTATAGTGATGCAGAGGTCTTACACATTTGCTGTATGCTAATGACCTCATTTCTATTGCTGTCATCCGATCTTGTCTGGACCTGGGTATCATGAACTTGTGCCTGCTGTCGCTCAATTTCATTGGTTTCCTCTTCTCGAGGAGGATAATAGCTATCTGACCCTTCTGTCAGAAAGAAAGAGATATTTGAGAAAAATTAATCCCAGTTTACATGAGCAAAAGTTACTAAATAATGAAATGCCTGTATACAATGTTTAGTATTTAAAACTACAAAAATCAGTACTATTTTGGCACAGATTTTATCTTAAAGCCATAATGTTATGTACTACACTAAAGTAAATGAAATACACATACAGGACTTTGAGCCCTTGATTCATCTGTGTGAGTATCTGGCTAATATTCAGTCGAGTCATTTCTAAACTCTCCTTGTATTTCAGTATGTCATTATGAAAACCAAGGCCAAAACTTTCAATACCCCTGGTTAAAAAGAAATTCTATGACCTTATATTATAAGATGCCATTCTTACAAGATCAAGGTCACCTTAACATTGGAATTAATTTACCTCACATTGAATGTACCACATGGCCTCATTGAAGCTGCATGGTAGTGTTTTTGTTTTTATTTTTTTTCCAGATGCAGCTAAATGCTCCTCCATTAGATGACAGCACTTTCTCACAGATCTCTTTAGGGCACCGTTGAGCTAGGAACATATATGTAAGAACTATTACTGAATGTCACAAAGTAGCTGTCTCTCTCTCTCTCTCTCTCTCTCTCTCTCTCTCTCTCTCTCTCTCTCTTACTCTCTCTCTCTCTCTCTCTCTCTCTCTCAATCTCTCTCTCTCAATCTCTCTCTCATGCATGGGAGGCGGGGGAGAGAGGTGCCATTTCTATTGTTGAATATCCCCCCACTCCCCCACCATGCACATACTTGGTGACTTCAGAACTATCTAGTCATACTTGCCAACCTGTCCTTCAGGAACTCCAGCAAGACACAGAGGTGACAGATTTTCCCTGCTCCACACTGAAGACTCAGCTAGAACAGTCATGGGCTGGGGTGACTTGACAGCTGGAGTCTGGAATCTTCTGGAGGCATCTTTGTTCATGTCTGGGGGTGGGCACTGCCATCTCCTGGACCACAGCTGGTTCTGTTGACTGCGGCACTGATTAGGGTTTCTTTATGTAGCCTGGGATCACTTACAACATGGCTGCTTCCAGGTAGCTGAATGGACACACTGGCACAGGGTCCAAAACTGAGCATCTGAGCTAGCAGGGCAGAGCTGAATGAATTCTGTGTTGCAGCCTCAGAAGTCACAAAGATTTGCTCACTAAGGCCATTTGTCACTAAGGCCATTTTCAAGGGGAGATGATTTAGACCACTCCTGGATGAAAGTGGCCAATTATGTCATGTCTAAAATTTTTATGACCTGTGTGCATTCTGTGTATCTTGATTTCCTATTCCTTGAGGGGTCTTTTACTTTTTGCATTACTCAGGATCTGTCTATGGGGCCTGGCTTTGAAGAAAGGTTTTATTAATATTGATGGAATGATAGGTGGATATTGGAGATGTGAATTTTTTTCAGATCTTCATCCATATTCTGAACATTTGAAGGTCACATGTGTTTTGTGCCCTGCTGTGCCTTCAGAGAATACCAATGTGTGAATGAATCATGAGGAAAGCCCTTCTTTGCCTGCTCAGTGACCTCTAAATTCCCTGGGTTTAGTTCTCATTGATGGATGGAAGATGATAAAGCAATAGTGTCACTCCCTTTTACTTGTTTGGTATTTGGACTAATAACTTGTTTTTGTGTCTCTATTGCCCATGTGTCAAGGTACAAGAAGAAATATAGCTTGATATTAAGACTAAAATGCTTTCTTCTCTTCTGAGGAGTGTGAGTATAATTGAGCTGTAATGAACATGGTTGAGGTCATTTCCCAGGAATTAATGAACAACAGAATGTGTGCATGGCCTGAGTCTGAGTCTTTGGTCATTAACCTAGTTGTTCATTAATACTGGCCAGGAATGCTTTACTCGAAGCCATTACAACTCGTGCCATATGCAGCTACAATTGGGAAACATGAACATTACCTGTGCTAGCAGATATTTGTTTTCTCTGCATTCTCCATGACTACAGGAGGAGGCAGCCTTTCAAATCCCCACTCCAAAGTCTTGAAGTATCAAGGGCAGGACAGGTGTGGAGCTGAGGGCCTAGGAAGTACACCTTCTCTTCTGCAATATGATTATTATTGTTGTTTTTATTTTTATGGCAAAGAATGCTCTAAATTTAGAATGGTATCTGGACAGGGCAATCAGTAATCTGAGCTTTTTTGAGTAAAATCTGTGAAAAATCTTGGGTAAATCTTAATTTTTGACAGTTTTGACTGGCTTTTCTCTTCAAAGAGAAAGCTCTGGCTTTCTTCCCTTCTTCCCTGTCCTTTCCATTCTCTGTCTTCCCCCTTTCTCTTCTTTGTTCCTTTTAAAACTGTTTATGGAGGATGTCAGTCAGATACATTGTGGTCAGTGCTGAGGATCCAGTTGAAAATGTCAACAAACAAACTATTCCACTACAGTGAGGTCAATGTTACAGCAAAGAAATAGTCTAGGTACCATAGACCAAAGGTGTATGGTTCAGGGACCCTCAAGTGTCACTGGAGTTAGAGATATTTTGAAGAAGTTTGGTAAGTGTGAAGGTGGGAGAGGTGGGTGATGGTGGTGGATGATTCCAGGTACAAGAAACAGTCTACACCCATGCAAAGGAGACAATTTCATATCCCAGCAACTGTGTGGGGAAGGTGAAATGCAATGGAGGATAAAGTGCCCCAAATTTGGCTAGAGGCAGACACAAAACCCTCATGAATACATGGTAAGAAGGTTGAAGTTGATCTTGAAATTTTGGGGGGCAAGTACCAGGTATTGAATTCAGGGGCACTCAACCACTGAACCACATCCCCAGCCCGATTTGTATTTTATTACAGACAGGGTCTCACTGAGTTGCTTAGTGCCTCACTAAATTGCTAAGGCTGGCTTTGAACTCTCAATCCTCCTGCCTCTGCCTCCCAAGCCCCTGGGATTACAGGTGTGGGCCATTGTGCCCTGCCTTGATCATGAATTTTATCAGGAGTAATTAATGTTTTTAAGCAGGATAAAACATAATGAGGGTTGAGCTATACAAATCACTCATGAAATAACATGGAAGATGGATTGAAATACACCATGAACTGGAGGGGAGAGGCCTGGCTATGAATGAACAAAAGGCATATAACTGAGCTTAGGCTTGGCCTGAACTGATGGCAGGCCAGTGAGAGCAGAGGAGAGAACAGAGGCCCTTCCCATGGCCCTGGTTAAAAAGAAGTCCAGACTTCTTGAGTTCAGGCACTAAGTCTACATGTGGAACAGTTTTCAGGCTGTGGCTCTGGCTCCACCCTCACCCCCACCCCCCTTAAACTTTTGGCTCTGCTCTTATCATGAGCTCTGTCTTCTGTCTAGCTTCCCTAATGTGGTCACAACATAGCTGTCAGTAGTAACTGTTCAACATGCTTCTTTATTCAAGCTGAAGGGGAGACAAGAAAACTCTCTACCCCAAATTGGAACGATAAATTCTTTATTTTCTTATAACTTTTCAGGCTGGGAAATGCAAGACATAGGAGCTGGCATTGGGCAAGGGCCTTTTTGTGCCGTCATCCCATGAAATTTTTGAAAAGAGCCCACCTTAAAATTTTGAAAAGAGCTGCTCAGACATTTTGTAAAATATCCCCTGATTGAGATTTGCCTGATGCTGTCTCATACTTAGACTGGGGTCATGTAAAGTATATTTCTCTTCTTTCTTTGAATTTACAAGCATAAGAGTTGAATTCAACAGCATGGCAGTTACATACTACTCATCATTTGGCATTTCACCATGTAAGTTTATATGTTGATTTCTCAACCTAGACTGCAGGGTCACTGAAATAGGGATCATGTCTTTAAATCTTCTTGTATGGAACTCCTGGTGTTATATAGTTATCAGGGCTCAATGTGTATTCAGGAATTAAATCCCAATCCTAGATATCAGCTTAGTAAGATGTGCTAGATAGCTTCTTCATGCTTTAGGTTAAAATTAATTTGATATTTGAAAAGTGTAATAATCCATTTTCTCAGTGAAAATAAAAATAAAGAGCACTCTGAGAAAGGGAATACAATTTGGGTATAATTCTTGGGATATAAAATTAAAAGGCCATCTGCCTTTGAGCTGCAGCAGACGTGTAATTGATACGCACTGGCCATTTGCCACTTGAATTTTGCAGACATTTAATGCTGTAATGGTTTATACAGTAAGATTCTAAATACCCTTTGGAGAATAGCTGACTTTTCCTATAGTCTCTGTACTTCCTACCAGCAGATTAAAATTGGCTCTTAACTAGAGATTTGAACATAGAATTAAAATAAAATAAATTTGCATAGTGCCTTTTTGAAGATAGTAATTGGACAATATCTATAAAAAATTAAGATGATAAACTCTTGATCCTGCATTGTTCATCTAGGATTTCAGCTATGTGGAGAAAGATGTACACACATGAATGTTCTCTAAAGACAGCTTGCAATTATAAAATATTGAACGTTGCCTAATGTCCATCAATAAGGGATTGATTAAATACATTATATGTCATTCATATAATATGATATTGTGCAGCCTTTAGGAAACATAAAGTACTCTATAGGAACTGACAAGGAAAGATTTGCATAAATGTAGAGTGTTTTTGGAAGGATACACAAAAAACTACCTGGAGTGGGAGACAACCCTATTTTTGTAATATACTCCTTTGTATTTTAAATATTTTGAATCATAAAACATTTTATTTTTAAAATAAAGAAAACAGTATTAGCAGTTGAAAGTATTTAGATCCAAGACTGAAATGGCTAAATATCTAGGAAGAGTTGCAAAAACACCCTTGCCACATTATTTGTTTGTCCACATAATCATAATTAAAATTATAATATTCATTATCAAGGTCAATTTTCTCCTTTCTTTTCTTTTTCATTTTGTTCATCTGATCCCAGTTATTTTGTAACTGTTACTGCTCAGACTTGAATGGGTGGTTCTGACTGGTGCTTTTGAGGTGGGTGTCAGCAGAGGTAGAAGAGATGAAATAGGCTTGGGTTCT
This sequence comes from Ictidomys tridecemlineatus, assembly GCF_052094955.1. Lineage (NCBI taxonomy): Eukaryota > Metazoa > Chordata > Mammalia > Rodentia > Sciuridae > Ictidomys > Ictidomys tridecemlineatus. The sequence continues at coordinate 316,480 of NW_027521246.1, forward strand.
GGGTGGACAGCTCTTCAGGACATGGCTTTCACAGAAAGATGGTTATGTTTTAAACATTTTTATGTTCCCCTAAGAAAACTCATTTACCAACTAGAAGAAAGCTCTTTCAGTACTATTTACATGCACACTTATCTACAGATGCTTTCAGTTGTCCACACAATAGCATGAACCTAGACCTCTTCCCCTACTAGAGGATCCTAAAACTGTGGCATCCTCTTTCCAGTTTTCATTTGGGTTGCAGTAGCCTAGGTTGTTCACTGTTCAACGTTCTTAGGTGCAGACAATATTCACTCTAATTTGTTTCAACACAAAGGGACTTATTACTAGATACTGAAACGTTTAGGAATATGTAAAAAATCAGACAATGAAGAAAAATGCCCAACCTCAGGACTGATACAGCAGAGAAGTTACTACTGTCACTGAATTACCACCTCTGAAATCAGAGACAGACATGGGCATTTTCACAAGAGCAGATAAAAAAAATGAAAAACATTAGTATTTTCCCACTTTGCTTGTAGGAGAAGCCAGATCACCTATGTAATCTCTGTAAAAGAGTCTAGGATATACATGTTTAGATCCCTTGTCTCTATAACCTAGGAAAGAATTCTGCAGAGGGGTTGTGGCAGGGCGCTGTGCAAGCAACCTGTAACATGTCACATAAATGGTCCTGTTCTGGCCCATAGAAAATAAGCAGACATGTCCTGCGGAGCTTTCTGAAGAGACTTTTCTCTTTCATAAAAATAAAAGAGACACAAAGAGAGTCCTCTTTACTGTTCTTTCTGGGTTTTGACACAGGTGTAGTGGACATGATGTTTGGAGGCCCTGTGGCCTTCTTGGATCAATGAGGGGGATGCCCTGCAACATACCCACCCCACTCACATTTTTCATCTTTCCATGTACGTGAACTTCTTTCCTTGAGTCTGTAACTGTGCTTGCAATTTTCTCTCCTCCTCCTCCTCTTCCTCTTCTTTTTGAATGCCAGAAATTTATTGAAAGAAAAGTGCCGTGAAACTTTTCAAATGCAAACTTATCAATGTCAAAAGGGGAAACTCGGACACCTCCTCACAAGCGCAGGACCAAGTGCAGAGTGGATTCCTTCTGGATGCTGTAGTCAGAGAGGGTGCACCCCTCTTTCAGAATTTTGCCAGCATAGATCAACCTGTGCCGATTAGGGGGGATGTCTTCCTTTTGGATCTTTGCCTTGACATTCTCAGTGGTGTCACTGGGCTCCACCTCTAGGGTGATGGTCTTGCCTGTCAGGGTCTTCATCAAGATCTGCATCGTCAGTGGCAGCAACAGATAGCAGAGCAGAAATGGGATGACCAGCCTCCATGGACATCTTGTGCTTAAAACTTCTGCATTCCTAAAATTCCCCCTCCATTTCCTCCTGTTCCTCAAATTCTCATCCAATGTCTCCTCTCTCCATCTCCTAGGTCTTCTGTTTACTTATTCACCTCTTATTCCTTCTTCATTCACTTGCCACCTGGCTCCTGAGTCTGTCACACTTGCAAAGCATCTCTCCAAAAGGTCTTCATGTTGTACTGACTTGAAATTTCACTAAGTAAAATCTCTTTGCTGCACTTGACACTCTGACTTTGGCTTAATTCAAGGCCTCTCCTCCCCTTTCATGTAAGATATTATAGTCTCCTTGGCCTCTTTCTAGCCCTTCTTTTTGGTTCTTCTGTATCTCCTCTTGGATGGGCTCTCTTTACACTCTCTCACTGTAAGTGCTCATCCATGGCTCATGACTTCCCCAGTCTCCACTCTGTGTTTGGTTTCCATACTTTCTCATTTTTTTCTAACTATCACCTGAATTCTGAAGTCCTTTAATCATCATGTCTAATCCAGAAACCTTCTTTAGCTTCACACACATACACCCAGTCACAGCTAACCACCTCTTACAGAATGTCTCCTGAGCCCCTGAGATGAACATGTCCCAAACCTACCGTTGGTTCTTTGCAAGTTGTTTCTCCTGCAATCTCCACCTGCTTGCTCACCCAACACAAAGACCTGGAGTCATCTTGACTCCTACCTCTGCCTGAAATATACCATGAAAGCTGATTCCATCATATCCTTCCTGTCCTGCATGAGTTTTCTACCCACTATCAACAGAATGACCTGATCAAAATGCAAACCGGACTATTCTATGCTGGTTATTATTAATACAAAAGTGCTTTCCTTACAGGTGCATAGATTCAAATTATGGACTTAAAATATCAAACCAGACTCCCTTACCCCTTCTCCATGAAGAAAATGTGCAGAGTCCTGGTAGAGAAGTTTCCTGATCCATGTACTTGAAACTCACTGTTTCTTAGGCCTGACCACTGCACACTATTGTAATGTCCATAGCCTTGAAATGCAAAATTAGATAAATTCAGTGTCATTTACACTTGCTGAGCTGTTTGAGATATTATAAACAATGCCAAATTACTATTTCTGGCTCCTTTTTGTAGCAGTCTGTGAGATTTTCCTTCAATTTTCTAACAAAGATAGTGCAGATGCTGGGTGCTGAGGTGCACTCCTATAATTCGAGTGACTTGGGAGACCGAGGCAGGAAAATTGTAAATTCAAGAACAGCCTCAGAAACTTAGTGAGACCCTGTTTTTTTTGTTTTTTAAAAAGTTTGGGCCAAAAGGGCTGGGGTAAAGTACCCCTTTCCCTCCACCCGCCAGATAGTGTGGATGACCTGTGTATGTTAGGAAAAGACATTACCCCACTCCTTGCCGTCTTTCACATTTGAACTTGGCTAATTTTAATTTGTATACTCCCACTTTAAAATTGGTATGCAATACCAATTAGGAAGAACTTGGATGTTTCTCCTCTAACAGATACTTTCATAGTTCACTGTCTCTATGCTAGTCAAAGACCAGGTATTTATGCAACTACAGCTATCCACGAAAACGAACTTAGCAGATGGAACATCTGGCACTGAGGATTGAGTGATCAGTAAAGTCATTACCTTATTACTAGCATTAAACTCTATGAAGATGTTTCCTTGGTGAGAGAGACACGTGGGTTCTAGTATGTGCTGCCTTGTTGCGCTAGAGACTCAAGAATTTTTTTTACACAAAGGGGTACAAACCATACTGTTGGCTGTTTAAACAGTTTTGCTGTTTTTCAGCAATGTTCTGTGTATTTTATTCAATACAGGAAATCTATTTTATAACTAACGATGAGTGTAGGAGCCACAAGAATCTCCCTTGGGCATGTACATATTTGGGGGAAATCTGAATAATAGAATCAATCAGATACATCAAGGGAAAAGCACAGACTTCCCTGAGCATTTTTATAGTCCTAAAAATCTTTCACTAGCTCAAGATCACCACTAGGTGAGGGCTACTCTAGGGCCATTTGCTCTCAGGTACTGATTTGCCATTTTGCATATGCTTGTGGGAGAGAGGGGAGTCTCCCATTGCTGGTCAACAGAGCCCTAAGGCTGAGAGTTTCCATGGGCAGAGTGATAGGGTGGGTGTGGGAAAGTCCAGCAGAAGACTGATGAACAGAGGAGTTGCTCTGAACCTGATTCCATGTGCTCTGAGGCCATGGGAGAGGAATGGCATAGCCCCTTAATTCAAGCAGTCTTTGACCTCCCTGGAAATGAAGACCAACATTCATGATGGGCCTCAGCAAGTAACATGAGATGATGGTGTACAGTGTGGCTTTCAATCATGAGATGCCATCTTATAAAGGCCAAGAATAAGATTTCCCATTTTTACCAAAACTCCTCTTCTCAGCATCACTGTTCATTAGGAAAATTGTAATCAAACCCACAATGAGGTACTGCCTCACATTCACTATGATAAAACCCTCAAAAAAAAAAGCACAGAAAATAGCAAGGATGTGGTAGGATGTGGGAAAGCGGGAGCCCTTGTGCACTGATGGTGTGAATGTAAAATGGTGCAGCTTCTGTGGAAAACAAAATGGCAGGTCAAAAAATAAAAAATAGAATTATCATGTGATCCAGCAATTCCACTTCCAAGAAGAAGAACTGAAATCAGGATATTGCATGGCTATTTGCACACCCAACTCCATAGCAACATTATTCACAATAGCCAAAAGGTAGACATCCCAAGATTCCATTAGAGGTGAATGGAATAAATAAAAGTGTGGTATATACATACAATGGAATATCATTCAATTTTACAAAGGAAGGAAATTCTTGTCAAATTCTGTTGTGACATGGCACACACAGTATTGATGAACCTTGAGGACATTATGCTGAGTAAAAGAATCCAGTCACAAAAAGGCAAATACTGCATGAATCCACTTACATTCGCACTCGGTATAATACCATTCACAGAGCTAGAAAATAGAATGATGGTTGTCAGGGGCTGGGATTATAGGGTGTTTTAGTCAGCTTTTTCACTGCTGTGACTTAAAGACCCAACCAGAAAAAGAATAGAGTAGGAAAATTGGGGGGCAGGGCTCATGGTTTCAGAGGTCTCAGTCCATATGCAGGTGGCCTCATTCATTAGGTGCTCGAGGTGATGCTGAACATCAGGGCAGAAGAGTGTAGGAGAGGGAAGCAGCTCATATGATGGCTAGGAAACAGAAACTCCACTTGCCAGATACAAAATACATGCCTCAAAGCCACTCTCGCAAGGCCCCACCTCCTCCAGCCACACCCCACCTGCCTTCAGTTACCACTCAGTTAATCTCATCAGGTGATTAATCCACTGATTAGGTTTAGGCTCTCACAACCCAATCATTTCTCCTCTAAATTTCTTGCATTATCTCACACATGAGCTTTTGTGGGACACTCACATCCAAACCATAACACGGGGGATGGGGAGGAGGAAAACTGTTGCAAACCTAATTCCTCCACTTGTTCTTGTTCATAAGTCTCAGATTCCTTCATTCCAGCTATAGATGCTACCAGTGTTGCCTTCTATCTCTATTGGCCCAGCCCCACACAGCTGAATTCATGATGACTGTATGTTCAACCTCAGACCTAGGGTCCCAATCATTCTGATAAAGATATGATGGATTTTAATGCTTCCTTCTGGTCCAGTATGCTTAGGATTGAGCACACCAGTGATAGGACCAAGCAGCAAGCTGAAATCACTGAGCACCCACTTTGAATTTCTCTCCAAACACTGCCTATGCTATAGACTCCAGACCACAGCCCAGTGATTAGTAGCAGCATCATCCTCAAGGAGATTGTTAGAACTGCAGACTCTTGGGTCTCACCCCTGGCCTATGAATTAGAATCTATGCTTCAGCAACAACAGTGTGATTTTTGTGTCCATTAAAATTTGAGGAGCAGTTAGGTAGACCAGAGCAGTGTTTTCAACCTTGGTTATACCTTAGAATCATGGGGATGGGTGCCTGGTGGAAGTTATTAAAATTGCCAACACTCAATTTGTAATTGGCTTGCTGTGGGGTTGGGCACTGGCATTTTACAAAATTTCTCCAGGGGATTCTATTATGCTGCTAAGGCTGGGACGCACTAGTGTAGGGCAAGGTTTGGTATCTCAGGTTGGCCCTATACGAAGAATAGGGTTCCTGCTTAGGACATTCTTCTTTTCAACATCTGGCCTCTCTGTCCCTTACTCCTCCAAGTTCAAAGTCATTTTGTCAAAGCGTCCTGCTATTAAATATTGCTAAAGAGTCCCTTTCTCTGGACTTGGAACCTTGGTATAGGGATTGCTCCTGATCATGTTCTGTCCCATGAAGATATTTCAGAACAAAAATTATCTGATACAGTACATAAAATATCATCTGATAAACTAGGTCCCGTTTTGATGGGTTTGGACAGTGTCTCTAATTGATAAAAACCTGACCACCAGTAGTCAGGATTTGTAAGTACTCTACCCCTACCCAAATAAGATGTCTGGAACTAGAATCTCAATGGTTGTACCATAATAGAAACTGAATTACTACAGCTCTTAGATTTTATAACTGGATAACAGATGGTCCTTTAGCCAACTATTCTCTGCCTAATGATAATAATAATAATAATAATAATAATAATAATAATAGTAATCTTTTTGAGCAATTATTATATGCTCAGTATTATTCTAAAAATCCCATATGAGTTAACTGATGTAAGCCTCAAGTATCTTCTTTATGTAGTGGAGGAAGCTGAAGCACAATGAAGTTCAATAACTTGCTCAAAATCATACAGTAGGTCTATGGCAGAATTAGAATCTGGAATCTGATTAAATAGCCCCTGCTCTTCACCATTATGCTATTTTGGGACAAAGTTTCTGTAAGACAAAGTAAAATGGCTTCAGTCAATGAGTTATAGCTGTCAGCAAGTTTATTGTGTAGCTCTTTTGCTGAATCTGGGTTGACTCTCCCTAACATGTGAGTTTGGTTCTTAACAATTGTAATGGTTAATTTGAATTGTCAACTTGATTGGAAGATGCCAAAGATTAAGAGGCTTATGGGCGTGAGGGTGAGGGTGAATCTAGGAATGATTGGCATGTGGGATAGCCAACTGAAATGGAGACCCTCCCTAAGTGTGGGCAGCAATGACCAATAGGATGATGGGTTGGATTGAATAAAAGTTGGAAGAACAAGGAAGCAGCAGATTCAAGCTTGATTCTTTTTAAGTGGGTTCTTAGTTGCTGCTGTGATCCTCTGAGGATATGTGACTCTGGCTTCTTCACTCCTTGAAAGCAGACTCTGTCAGTGATTCCCCAGAAGACTTTGGTCTTGGACTGGGGTAGTCCATTGATCCCTTGGACTGTGTGGTTACTGGTTCTTCTGGCTCTCCAGCCTGCAAAGGCCATTGTGGACTATCCAGCTTCTGGTCATGTGAGCCAACCTAATAAGTCCCCTTTTTGTATTTATATTTATTTTTCATTCTGTTTCTGTAGAGAACCCTAATACAACAGTTACCACTTAGCCTTTTTCTGTAAGCCAGGCAGTTCAGCCTCTGGTGTCAAGCTTTGTTAGTGTCCTAGAACTGCCTGTGGGCCAGTAAATGGAAAAGAAAATCCTGGAGGGAAACCAGCATTTAAGGAAAGGGCTGTAGTCATGAACTCCATGTACGGTTGTTTTTCTGTTTTTATTTTTGTTTTTGTAGTAGGGATTGAACCCAGGGGAACTTAATCACTGAATCCCATACCCAGTTCTTTTCTGTATTTTGACTCTCACTAAACACAGGCCCCAGGGAGAGGTTTGGCAGTAGGCTTATTAGAAATCAATATTATTGATTTTGGTTTTGATTTGCTCCCCTCCCACCTTTTTGCTATGGATTCTTGTATTGACCGGGGAATTCTAATGTTATATGCAACAATCAGAAGGTAAAATTAGTTGGGACCAATGAACAGAAAGGAAAGCGGTCTCTGAGCTGTGTAACTCTCCCAGGTCCTCAGCTGGTTGTTTCACTGGCCTTTTAAAAGGTGGAAAATAAGTCAACAGAGCAGGAGCAGCAAAGTGAGGCCTTCAAGGTGAATTCAACAAGGTTCTTATAGGAAGAAGGGACCTTAGAATGAGAGGCAGCAGAGCCAACTGTCAACAAGTCAGACTGCCTTCAAACAGCACCACTTCTGGACTCTGAGGCTTAGTTGGGTAGTGCAAAAATTCACCCAAGAAAACCAGCTCTCAAAGGCCAGGGTGTGTTTTCACCATGAGCTCATATTCATTTTGTGATTTTTGAAAACAGAGGGATGGTTGATTTGGGGTACCAATTTGACAGAGCTCAGGGATGCCTAGGTAGCCAGTAAGTCTTGTTTGTGGGTGTGTCTAGGAGGGTATTTCTAGAAGATTAGCATCTGAATCAGTCAACTAAGTGAAAAAGACTCACCTCACCAATGTGGATGGACATCATCCAGTCAGTCGAAGAGGAGAATTGAAAGAATGGGAGGGGGGGCGGTGGTGAAATCTCTTTCTCTTTGACCTGGGACGTCCTCTGCTCCTTCTCTTGGAAATCTGAGCTACCAATTTTCAGGCACTAGGGCTTGGGCTGAATCATACCACTGACTTTCTAGGTTCTGCAGCTGACAGACAACAGATGTGGGACTTCTTGACCCCTGTAATCAAGTGAGTCCATTCCCACAGTTTTCTAATCCCTCCATGCACACACATATGCACACACACATGCACACAGATTCATGCATTGTGTAGCAATCAAACTAGATTGCATGTACAATGGTGGCCCCATAAGATTATGATAAAGTGAAAAATTCCTATCGCCCAGTGACCTCATAGCCATCATAACGTCACAGTGCAACATATTTCTCACGATTGTGGTGATGCTGGTATAAATATACCTACTGCATGGCCACTTACATAAAAGTACTGCATTCAATTTTGTGCAATAGTTGCTAATAAGTGTCTGTATCACTGGTTTATGCATTTACATTTTATCTTTATTTTACAGTGAATTTCTGCTTTAAAAAATTCCTATAAAACACTGTGCCATACCATGCCTGCAGACTCATGCATCTCATGTTTTCCATGTCTCTTGATTACATACTTTTCTTTTGCACTTGATTTAATCTTGAGTTGTTTCATTCATCATGGACCCAGGAATGGTGGAGGACACCATATCTATCTGTCTATCTATCTATCTAAACCATATAGCTTAGATGTGTAGTAGGCTAGAACACCTAGGCTTGGGTAAGAACACTGCATTCTGATTACACAATGATGAAATTGTCAAACAAGGCATTTTTCAGAACATGTCTCCATCTGTTGTTTTTTTTTTAATTTTCTTTCTTTTTAATTTGTTCTTTTTAGATATGCATGACAGTCGAGTATATTTTGACATATTATACACACATATTGTAATTGGGATCCTACTCTTGTTGTTGTACATGATGTGGAGTTTCACTGGTCATGTATTCATATGTAAACATAAGATAGTTATGTCGGATTCATTCTACTGCCTTTCTTATTTCCATCCATCCTTTCTTCCCTTCATCCCTCTATGTCTAATGAACTTCTATCCTCCCCTCTGCCCCCTTATTGTGTGTTAGCATCCACACATCAGAGAGAACATTTGGCCTTTTTTTTTTTTTTTTGCGGGGGGATTCACTTATCTCACTTAGCATGATGGTTTCTGATTCTATTCATTTACTAGCAAATGCCATAATTTCATCTTCTTTATGGCTAAGTAATATTACATTATGTATATATACCACATTTTTGTTATCCATTCATCTGTTTAAGGGCATAGGTTGATTCCATAGCTTAGCTATTGTGAATTGAACTGCTATAAACATTGATGTGGCTGTGTCACTTTAGTATGCTGTTTTCAGATATTTTAAAATAACCCTATTGGTATTTCAAACACAATCCTCCTGAAGTCATTGAGTACATTGTCTCCTTCCTCATTAACTTCTGAGATGGGTATAGTCCCCATTGTGGGTGACAAATAACCCAAAGTTATGCAATGGACAAATGATTTCTTAGCAACCAAAGTCCTCATTTCCCTGTCTCACACAGGTGACAGTTAATACTGAAACTGGCAAGACACAAGATGGCTCTCAAAAGTCAAAATGTATCTGAAACGATCAAGATGACCTGAGTGGAGAAGACGGCCAGGAGTGACTGCTTGTCAGTCAGACAAATCTTGAAGGCCCTTCTCCTCTTTGTACAGTTGGAACCAGTCTTTTTTTATTTTAAAAAAGGGATATGTACCAATCTTTAAGCAACACATGACTATAAATTTATGCAAGTGATCCCTGGATCATATGGAGCTTAGGGACACTAACCTTGCGTAGTCCAAAATCCATTAGTAACTTTTGACTCTTCGGAAACTCCACTACTAAAAGCCTGCTATTGACTGGAAGCCTTGCCAGTACCATTAGTAGTCAACTACCACTCTATATAATGCACCATATGTACTATGTGTAGTGAATGATACATGAGAACTGAGAGCCACAAGCTTTCACTTTTTACTACTACAGTAATTTCCTGGAGAGGTGAACAGCTCACACCAAGGTGGTTAGTGTCACCTGGTGGACTAAGCAGACCTCTAACACTTGGGCATCCCACAAAGAACAGGAGGTGACTCTGAATTATTGGAGTAGTACATCATGAACTGCAGTTACAATTTAATACTACATCTTTACCTTTGTTTTCATTTCTCTTAACTGCAAATGGTGCCATGTAGGTTCTGTGAGTGTGTAAGGTTTAATAAAGTTTTATGAGACTTGTGTAGATTTTACAGTAGCAAAAGATAGATAATAACAACATATCATGAAAACATAAAAAATGTTTTTTTTCTCAATTCTTGCTGTAATTCTATTCTCTATGATTAATCTGCAAGTTTTTTTTTCCAAATCGATTCAAATCTCAAAATAAAGAATTCAAATGTAAGGGAAACTGAACAGTTCAAACCTGGGTTGATCAAGGACCTACTGGATATGTTATATTCATCCGTTCATCCATTCATCCATCCTATTAATTCCATTTCTCCAGGAGGTATGAAGGCAGTCACGGTGTGGCTGGAGGAGGTGGGTGACTGGAAGCATGCCTCTGGGGTATGTATTTGTGTCTGGTGAGTGGAGTCTCTCTGGTGCCCTGCTTTCTTCTACCACGTTCAGCCTCACTTTGAGCCCTGAGGTATGGAGCTGTCTCTTGTACTAAGACCTCTGAAACTGAGCTCCCAAGTAAACATCCCCCTGCAATTGTTCTGGTCAGATTTTTGGTCACAGCAAAAAAAAAGTTGACTAAAACATGGATACAAACCATAGAGAAACTGAAATCACTCTGTTTTCTAGGACATATAATGTAAACACAACTGATAATCTCTCTTCTTTTATGTGGAAACTGACATCTTATGATTAATCATCATAAACCACAATATGGTATTCTTTGTTTTCTCATAACACTAATATGAATTGTCAGAAACTGAAGAATTTCCCAATCTTCAAACCTATCAAAGTCATTAAATTCTTCCCAAACTAAGTTCGTCCTAGATCAACTTTACTTACCTTTGGCATTGTATGACTTTGTACCCTCATGATTCCTGTGTCACTGTGGAATACTAATCCATTACCATTATGTTATCATGGATGTTCCCCAGACTTGTTGGCTCCAAATGTATAAATGTCAACTGGCATATGAGGTGCAAAGAATTTTCTTCCCATTGAAAAGGGTCTTCTGTTCACATACACCTGGGTGTTTATTCCTACTTAGGTTTTTAGCACTTGAACACATTCTATACTTACATAAGCACAGAGAGGATAAATAGATGATGCATGGCAGATAGGGATACAGTCAGGGAAACAAATACACACCAGTGGAAGGATCAACATGTAGCTAAATTTATCACATGTATTCCTACTGTATAAGGGCAAATTGTAATCAGTCTTGGAAAATATCTCCCAAGTGGTTAGACATAACTTGGACCTGGAAGTGGTGGAAGGGCAAAGACTGATCAGACAGAGGTTACTCAGCCAAAGAGAGAGGCTCACGTGAAGGGTGGGGAGAGAACAGGGAGGACTCTGCAGCCAGGGGTGGGAGTGATAACAGATGGCACACTGAGGGAAGTCAGAGCAAAATCAGGAGTTTCAGTCTTAATTATTTTGTCTTGATTGTGTTGATTAAGATTATTAAAGGTCAATGCCAATGAGTTAGTAGGGATTTGTTTGTTGTAGACATGATTTCATTCATTTTGCAAATACTTCCAAGAGAAATGTCATTAGAGCTAATGAATATATTCAGCTATGGACAAATAAAATTTATTTGCAAAATCAGAAACCCCTTATGACTTAGCAGTAAATTACATCCATGATATAGACAGAGATACATGGATATCATAATGTAATTGGAGGGGGAAGAGTTACCCCATGTACTCCTATGTATTGTTTCTAGGTTTAGATTTCTTCTATCAAGCGATATGGAAAGGCACATTGAAGGGTAATCTAGTTGGGAAATTAATTATATTTTGATTTTTTTTCTTCTTGTGCTAAAGTCTTTTCACAACAGAATGATGTATTTTCCCAGCACTCCATGATTTAAGAAGACAGTCCAAAGCCTTTGAACCCTGGAAGTCAGGGCTTTCTTAGACTGGCAGGAATTCACGAGTCTACTTTCAAAAGTACAGGCTACCAAGAGAAGAAATGACTCCTTCAGGAAGAGGAGAGCTCTGCAGTTCAGAAGAGAAGGCACTGACCCTTTTTGGAAGACAGTAGGGACTCCTGAAGACAGGAAGGAAGGAAAGGGTGAGTCGTTCTAGGAGTGGTGGAGACTTGGCCTCTGTTCCAATGTGTTCCCTGGAGACAAATGGCAGGGAGGCTGGACACTAAGCCCAGAGCATTATGAGCTGCAGTAAGGGTGTTCTCTGGCAAGCCTGTGGTCAGAGCAAAGTCTCTGTAAGGACCTCATGGGCACAGGTTTGTTGCCTACCAATTGACAAAAAGGAAGATGATTTAAATGACAACCCACCAAACTACATGAACCTGGAGGAGTCCTTCCCAAATAAACACAAAGGGCTTTTTACTAAAAGGGCCATGGTGGGGGAAAAAAAGACTTCCACTACAGATAGTGACCCCTGTGTGCCAAGAGAAAACCCCTTCTGATTTTTCCCATAATCATGGAAGACCCAGTATTTTTGTTGAATAGGAGGACTCTATCTATATGTGTGTGTGTGTCGGGGGGGGGCATATCTTCTATGGTAAAATGTTTCTAGAGCCCATTTCACCTTTACTTAGAAAAATAAACAATGAGGCATCTTTTGTGCCCACATATAGTGGAGTAAATTCATTCCAACCATAGTTGCTCTTGATTTTCTACTTGTTTCTTCACATCACTTTCTGCCCTTAACTGATGTCCCAGGCAGCTGACCCTTGTAGAATGTCGCAGGCTCCCTTGCCCTCTGCTTTATGACATAGTTGGTCCCTCCGTGGGAAGTAATAGCCTCAGTTCACTGAAGGGTACTTCACTGCCCCTTGTCAGCAACCCTCCTATACTTTATGAAATGTCCCTTTTGGAATTTAGCTCAATTCTACTCTCCTACTACAAAACTGCATTGTAGTAGCCTCTCTTGAATAAGATCTTCCTTACTATCTTTATCAAGTGTTCTATAAGTATTTTTTCTTTAACAGTTACTGGTGCCCTCAACTTGGATAGGGTCAGATTCATCACTGGATCTCCAGAATGCTCTCTCCCAACCCCAAGTGTGCTCTTTTGAAGGCTTTTGTGTTTGCTCCTAGCTGATTCACTGGAACTCCAATTTGAGTCTGATTCCTGAGCCAGTGCTCTAAATGAAAGTCCACTAAAGTACAAAAGTACCTTTTTTAAAAAAAATTTAAATTGTTGATGGACCTTTATTTTATTTATTTATATGCAGTGTTGAGAATCGAACCCAGTGCCTCACATATGCTAGGCAAGTGTGATACCATGAACCACTACCCCAGCCCCTACATTATCTTCTTTAAAGTACCTCTAGCACTACCAAGTTGCCACAGATGTTTCAGCAGATCCCTTAATGAACACAAGGTGACCCAATCACAAAATGTATTTATAACATTTAAAGGAAAGAATATCTTTTCTTTTCCTGAACAAGGGGGAGAACTAAGACCCTCTACCTGACAAATCTCTAGCCAGGTTGCTCTAAATTCTCAAAATCCCCCAACATGGGCTCTATTTTAAGATTGTTTACACTAATTTTAGCAAGAATCTTGAGGTCAGATTAGCAAGAATCCATACCTTGACATCTGATCAAATTCCTTATTTTCCATCCTTGATATCTTACCACTTGGCAAGCTTTCAGCAAGAACTAGGTGGAGTGGGTCTTGCAAGAAACCCTAGCCTTGATGTTTACTCTTAGTAATTGTCCATCTACTACCCCTCACTCTACTTCTCAATTGTAAATCTCCACTTCTTCTTGTTGTATATGGAGCTGAGTTTGTTTTTTTCTGTAAAACCCTATTCTAATAGCACCTACTGCAAAACCCTATTCTAATAGCACCCAACCCCTTTGACATGAATAAAGTCTTTCTTATCATCTTAAAAATAAATAAAGTCCCTTAACTAACTCTCTGCAATTACTCCATTTCAGTACTCCATCTGTTTCCTGCCAGGATTTTGATATATGTAGTAAAAACAAATCCAGGTTGAGAGATTGGAAATGACTAGCCAGTGTGACTCAACCCATCACACCCTGGTGTCCAATGCTTGTGCTGGTCCCTTCTTCTCCCAAGATTAAATATGATCTGAGTCACTGCAGAAGCAATTCTGTATCTGGCAAAGAGGTCAGGAGGGCCAGAGCAACTCTCATTGCTACTTGTTCTTTGGGCAGGTCTGGAGCCACAAGTCACAGATGTACGTGCAACCCCAATCCCTTGCGTCCTACAAAAGCCACACAACTCAGGCTCATCTCAGCTCACCTGTCATTTTCATTCTTGAAAAGAAAGGGCAAGATGCCTGCTGGGTTTGGGCACCCCTACATCCCCACCAAATCAGACAGGACCCTCACCTTCTTCACCCTCTTGGTTGCCAAAGGCTGTGCTGGGGCCATCTTGCAAGATTTGAACCCAGCTGCCATAGTGGAAGGAGGTAGCTAGACCACACACATTATATATCTGTGAGCCTGTGCTAGTGCCAATTAACAGCTTGTGTTGTTGATCCTATTTCAAAAGTACCCGACAGTCAGCGTCACCAGGGGAAAGAAGCATGTAGACCTCCTCAGAGGTAGATTCAGAGGCGGAATGCCATGTGGCATTATTGCTAGACAGAGCTGCACCCTGTCCCCAGAGCAGAGCTGCAGGAATCAAGGCAGCAGCAGAGGCACATGGTGCTTAGAGATTTAGAGTTGACTTTTGCCTCTAACACCTCGGAAAGACAGACCAACCAGCTGCTGGTCGTTTCTCCTATAGATTAGAAATAGCTCCTATGAGTTAGAGGAGCTTTTAAAACCAGAATAACCATCATTAGAAAAATAAAGGCACAGAGAACTTAAATCTCAAAAGCCAAGAATGCTAGAAAACCGAACTGAGGTAGTCGGAACTTAATAGTATGCCAAAAGGTAAACACTAGAGAAGTTTTGAGGAAAGGGGACATCTCTCTGAATGTAACTCTTGTCAAAGGCCATGAAAATAAAGAAATGTCCTCCCACCTCTGGCAGATGCTACAGGCTGGCTCACTCGACATTCCTTCTGCTCCTTCATGTGCTTTCTGCTTATAGAGACTCAAATGTCAAAAACAGAATCATATTCTTTTGCCTCTCCTGGATCCAGAGTCCTGAGTGTGATTTAGGTTCAATCATACCAAGCAGCCCTGACAAACATAGGTGCAGAACTAGTTATGAGAGAGACGGCAGGGCAGGGAGCATCCACTTTGCAGGGCAAAGGCAGGATGGCTCTGCAGTCCAGAGCTTCCTGCTTCAGATTTATCCTGTGGAAAAGCAGCAAGCACCCCACTCTGCAGAGGCAGGATGGCTCTAGGGCCTTGCCGAGGGTCTGCTGCTAGACTCTCAAATGCTTTTATAAGTCACCTGCAGTCTTGTATCAACTCCTCCTGTTTCAACTAGTTGGAATGTTTTCTGTTTTCTGCAATTGAGGCCCAACTAATACATTACCCACCAAACCACACCCTCATACATTACCCCTTTTGCTGAGACAGAGGGAAGGAAGGAGGGAGAGACAGAGGAAGTTCTTAGGATGCATGAAGATCCTGCATTAAACAGGAGGGGAATCCTTAGTTTCCATCATCACGTGGAATTGTGTTGGCAGTAAAAGTTAAGAAATGCCAGATGAAGAGTAGGCCAGAAAAAATTTCTATACTTTTTTTATACTTACCAAATTTTCTCAATAAAAAAAAATGTGTTCATATGCTCAGGAAAGGTGAAAAGTTTATAAAGAGATAAAAATTACATACTTTAAAAACTCCCTAAACAAATATAAAGAAATGGAGACTTTACTTCATTTGTGCCTTTTTTCTGAATGATGAGACCAAGCATTGACAGGATGATATGGGGATTAATATATGAAGAAACAAAGAAGAGTAGAGACTTAAGAGCTCCTTGGCATGTAGATCATCCTTATATCTGTTTCTGGGGCTGCTGTGACTTTGTACTACAAGCTGGACAACTTAAAAGAATAGGCATTTATTGACTCACAGCTCAGGACGCTGGAAGTTAGAAATGGAGAGGCTGGAAGTGGGCTTCTTCTGGAGGCTCTGAAATAGAAACTGTCTCTTGCTTCTCTCCAAGCTCCCAATGGCTGCCTGCAAGCCTTGGCTTTCCTTGTCCTGCAGCAGTGAGTCCAATCTCTGCCTCCATTGTTGCATGATATTGTGTATGTGTGTCTGTGTGCGAAAGCGCGTGTGCGTGCACATGTGTATGTGAATATCTGGGTCTCTCCTTTTCCCATAAGGATCAAAAAAGATTGGGGTCGACCCTACTTCAGTGTGACTTCTCTTGATTTCATCTACAAAGCTCACATTCAGACTTAAATGAGATTTGGACTTCACCTTATTTGTTGGAGATTACAATTTAATACACAACAGTTCTTTTCCTTCGGGAGAAAGAATTGAAGTTCACTCCAGAGTATTACTCTAGTAATACATGTGTAATTTGTTGGTAGGCGATTTAATTGAAAACAGTTCAACTTTCACTCACTAGAATATGTCCACCTATCAATTGATTCTTTGTTGCCTTTGAAATAACTTAGAGCTCCAATAGCCCATGGTATGCAAGGACTCTGTGCTCAAAACTAAAAATATATCATCTAGAGAAAATAAATGAAAACTAAACAAATCAATGTATATAGCATATTCATGGACTGTAGGGCATAATATTATAAATGTGTCAATTTTCCCCCTAAGGAATTGATGGATTTAATGTATTCCCAGTCAATCCTTAAAACTTTATCTTTAAAAAATTACAAGCTGATTCTAAAATTCTTATTGAAGTCAAAAGGGAAGAGAAGCAAAGGTAATCTTGAATAAGTTTAGATGTCAATACCTATTATAAAGCTATATGTAAAAATAGAATAAACTCAACTATAGATAAGCTGACCAATTCAAAAAAAAGCCCAGTCAAAGCCTCATGTATCCAGATACATGAGAATACCCTCATGACTTTGGAGCAGTCAAAAATTTCTTAAACAGGACACAAAATCATGGAACATAAACAAAAATTAATAAATTAGACTATGTTAAAATTAAGAAATCCACTTCATCAAAAGTCCTCAAATTAAAGAGTGAAAAAGATAATTTGCAGAATGAGAGAAGGTATATTACAGATTTATCTTATGAATGACACATAGTCCAAATATATCAAGAATTCCTGCTAATGTACAAGAAAAAGACAAATAGCCCAATAGAAAACTAAAAAAAAAGGTGAGAACACTCTACAAAAGAGGATTTCCAAATGACAACAATCATATGACAGCAAACCATATTAAAAATGATCATCAGGGAATTAAAACCTACCATGTGATATACCACACACCCACCAGAATGCCTGAAGCAAAATGGATAGGCAATTATCAAATGCCATGAAGATTTAGAGCAAGCCAAACCCTTCCATTCTTCTTAAGAGAATGAGAATTTGTACAAGCACTATGGAAAAAGTTTTCATAGTATCTATAACAGCTGGACAAATGCAAACACTTCTGGGATCTAGTAGTATCTGTACCTTGACTTAGGCTTTCACCTCCTGACAATTCTTGAGTGTGTACTTTTCAATGTGTGTATTTCTGTATGAATACTACTTCTAAAACATTTATTTTTTTGGTTATAGTCATTTTGGATATTGTTAAGCAAAAATATTTCAACTTGGAGGAGGACCTCCCTGAATGGTCATGAGAACTTTGAAGTGTCTCCAGAAGAAGATCTTCAAACAAGGATGTTTAGAAAATGAAGCATGAAAATAGAGACATGAAACTAGAAATCTGAGGTATAAAAAGAAAAGAAGCCAAAAAAAAAAAGGATCCAGGAAGCAGGCAGTTACCACTGAGGGCAATGAGATGCTAACAGGTCATTGGGAAGATAGTGAAGGACTAAAAAGGTAGTGTTTTCCCATCAACTCCCCATCTGTCATGGGTTCAGATCTACATCCCAGGGCCACAAAACCTCCCAAAACGTTTAGTCTACCCAGAAAGCAGATTAGATGTGTTTCCCAAACCAGAAAAGAAAAAAAAAAGTCTTCAGGTTAACACAAAAAGTCCACTGGTTTAGCTGGGGTTGTAGTTCAGTGGATAAGTGCTTGCCTTGCATGCATGAGGCACTGGGTTTGATTCTCAGCACCACATAATAAATAGATAGATAGATAGATAGATAGATAGATAGATAAATAAATAAATATTTTTTTTAAAAAAATCCACTGGTATGTAGAAGAATGCCAAAGGATACAGGAGTGGCACCAACTCAACTCCCCTCTCCAACTTGTTAAGTTTACTGTGTCTTTCCAAGTAGTGCAGACTTGTAGATAAAAATAAATTTTTAAAATGCTTGCAATGAAAGTGTAAGTGAGAATGACATTAACTAGCAGATCCTTCTAACAACTAGAAGATTCTCACTTCCAAGTAGTAGAGTGTTGTATGACCACCTCAATGCTATAGTTGGTCTCAAAGCTAATTTCTTCCTGCAACACTCTTTCTAGATTCCTTTCACCCATGGTTAGCACTTCAGTTGCTCATGATGGGTAATTATTATTTTCTCTAAAGGGATCTGAGCCTTGGGAATAATGCCTTTGTCTGTCTGTAATCAAGGATACAGAAACACCAACGTTCCAGATGAATCTCTGCTGAACAATTATGTCTCCCCCAAATTCATGTTGAAACCTATTCCTCCCTGTGGTGGTATTAAAAAGTGAGGACTTTTTATTTAGGTCATGAGCTTTCATAAATTGATTGAGGCTTTTATAAAAGAGGTTTAAAAACACTCAGCTCAAAGTGGATCAAGGGCCTATATATCAGATAAAAAACCCTGCACATACTGAAAGAAATGGTAGGCCCAATTCTCTAATGTATCAGCTTGAGAACTGACTTCCTTAAGACTCCTATAGCACAAGAAATAAAATCAAGAATCAATAATTGAGATGGCATCAAACTAAAAATGTTCATTGTATCAAAGAAAACAATCAAAAGCATGAATAGAGAGCCTAAATAAGAGAAAATCCTTGCCACTTGTACCTCAGATAGAGCATTAATTTCCAGGATATAGAAAGAATTTTAAAAAGTTAGCACAAAAAAATTAACCTAATCAATAAATGGGCAAAGGAACTGAACAGACACTCCACAGAAGAAATGTAAATGGACAACATATATGCGAAAAAATGTTGGTCAACATCTGTAGCAATTAGAGAAATGCAAATTAAAACTACACTGAGAATCTATCTTACTCCATCAGAATGGCAATTATCAAGAATACAAGTAACAATAAGTGTTCACAAGGATGTATAGGAAAAGTTTGACTCATACATTGCTGGTGAGACTGCAAATTGGTGCAAACACTTTGGAAAACAGTATGGAAATTCCTCAAAAAAATTGGAATGGAACCACCACTTGACCCAGTTATCCCACTCCTCAGTACATTTCAAAGGATTTAAAACCAGCATACTACAGTGATGCAGCCACATGGTTGTTTATAGCAGCTCAATTCACAATAACTAAGCTATGGAACCAATCTAGCTGCCCTTCAGCAGATAAATGGATAAAGAAAATGTGGGATATATACACAATAGGGTATTACTTAGCCATAAAGAATGACTATGAAATTAGCCAGCAAATGGATGAATCTGGACACCATTATGCTAAGTGAAGTAAACCAGTTCCAAAAAAATCCAAGGTCAAATATTTTCTCTGATCTGTAGAAGCTAAGCCACAATGGGAGAGGGGGGTGAGGGGGAAACTAGAAGTTCTGTAGATCAGACAGTGTGGAATGGAGGGAAGGTGGGGAGAGGAAAAGGAAAAGACAGGGGAGTGAATATGACATCATTTTTCCATGTACATATATGAAAACAACACAGTGACTCCCATGAGCATGTACATTCATAACAATGGGACTCTACCGAGAGTAAGATATATTCCATGTTATATAATTATATCAACATGGATACTGCTGTCATATAACTAAAAGAATCAATCAATAAAAAACACAATGAAACATTTTCTGGATTTCTTTAAATATTTTTATAAGTACCAAAATAAAATTAAAATGAATAAAAAGAAAAGGGGCTTCATTAGAGTGGTTTATTTTCTTCCGCTTATCTGCTAAAGGATGATGCAGCCATCGGGACATACATTTTCAAGTTGTGACATCTAGAACTGTGGGAAACAATTTTCCTTTTTTTTGTGAACTATACAATTTTAGGTATTTTCTAATGTATCAAAAAGGGTCTAGGACATCTTCCCTATCTCATTGTGTAGCAAAAACTTTGACTTTTCATGATAATCGGGGTCAATCATCACCACCAGTAGAGCAACACCTTTATCTGCTCAAGGAGCCCAAAATGACCAGGAGGCAGCCATAACTTTAAATTGAGGAGAATTCTTTTCTGATGTCCCTTGATAGAAAACCCTCACCCCCCAAGAGAATGTGAAAGTTGTCAAAACAGGAAGAAAAAATTACCAATTCTACATTCTTCCCTGGTGTCCAGTCCTACATATTTTATTTCTCAGGACACAGCATGTGATGTTCAAGATCCCATGACAATAAGCCAGACACTAATTAAGCCTTGCAGATTTGTATGGAGACATAGGGGGAAAAAGTCAAGCCCATAACCAGAATGTGTACCCACTGCAATACAGAAGAGTTAGTGACTATATTCATAAAAAATATCAATGTCATAAAAGAAAAAGAAATGTTCTAGGTAGAGGGGAACTAAAGAGATGTGACAATATATGTGATACCTGATCCTGGACTAGGTCTTATACTGAAGCAAGAGAATAACTATGGTTTATTATAAATAATCTTTATAAAGAATATTTTGGGATAATGAGACAATTGGAATACAGGTAGTCGAGTAGATGAAGTACTGGGTCAGTGTTAGAATTACAGGGTTAACAACACAGGTATGCAGAGAATACTCCTATTGTTAGAAAACACATAGAGAGACTTAAGGGTAAACAGCAGTGATGTATGCAACTTACTCTCAAGAGATACAAGAAGAAAGAATTCTATGAATAAAGAAAGAGAGAAAAAGAACAAATGAAGAAATTGACATTAAACAATAGTGAACCTGGATAAAGTATGTACAAATGTCCTCTGCACATTTTCTTCCATTTATTCCATAAATTATTGGAATTATACCCAAATGAAAGTTTGTTGTCTTTTTTCAATCCTACTTGAGTTCAATAAGCAAATAACCATACAAAGTTTCCTGTGTGCCAATCCTTGGGGATACAGGAATGACAATGACTTGGCCCCTCATACACCCTGGTCTAGAATGGAGGACCCAACAGCCTCTGAGTTGATACAGTTTGGCTCAATTAATCTTGCATGCCTTTTCCTGGGGACCACAATCTCTTTTTAACCAATTGGAGTGGACATATTATACCCATTTTTTCAACATCCACTCACTGACATAACCTGCCTTTGAACAATCCCTACAGTACAATATTCTTTTTTTTAAATTTTCAAAATTTGCCTTAATTAGTGGTAAATGACAGTACAATGCACTTTGATACATCCTATATAATGGAGTATAATTTCTCATTCTTCTGCTAATACGTGATGTAGAATCTCACCAGTCACATAGTTATGTATACACATAGGGTAACAATATCTGATTCATTCTACTCTCCTTCCTACCCTCATATCTTCTTCCCTTCCTTCATTCCCCTCTACCTAAAGTTACTCTATTCTTCCATAGATGCCCCCTCCTTGTGAATGAGCATCTGCACATCAGCTAAAACATTTGACTTTGGTTTTGGGGGATTGGCTTATTTCGTTTAGCATGATATCCTCCAGCTCCATCCATTAACAGGCAAATACCACAATTTCATTCTTCTTTAAGGCTGAGTAATATTCCATCATATATATATATACACGATGGAATATTTTTACCACATTGTTTTACCCATTCATCTGTTGAAGGGTACCTAGGTTGGTCCATAGTTTAGCTGTTGTGAATTGAGCTGCTATAAACCTTGATGTGGCTACATCACTATAATGAACTTATTTTAAGTCCTTTGGGTATAAACAGAGAAGTGGGATAGCAGAGTCAAAGGGTGGTTCCATTCCAAGTTTCCTGAGGAATATCCACACCACTTTCCATAACAGTACCACATTCTTTGACAAAAAAAAATCAAAACAAAAACCTCACATATCTATAATATCATCATTTCTAAATGGAAAGGACCCTGCAGAGAGTGGCCCAGTTTAGAGACCTGGTTTGAGATCCACAGTTCCCATTGCCCATCTTCCTTCTAGGACATCTAAAAACTAGAGTTGCAAGCAAGGTGGGAACTGACTTACCTGAGAATACCAGAGGCCTCCAGAGGATGAAGAGTCAATGGGAGGGCTGACCAATCCATTTGGATCCCTGGGCTGCTGTGTTGGTGGAGCATCCTTCACCTTCCCTACCCCAACTGCAAGAGAAAGAAATGCTCTGTGTGCTCACTCAGCTTGTCTGCATCCACCAAGGGGAGCCACCTTCCAGGCCAGACTAACTGGATTTGTCTTTATTGCACTTGATATCAATAGGTTATTAGAAACTGAATAAATCAACATTTCCCAATTTGTTGCTTCAGCCTCCAGCTTAGAGAAAGTGTTTTAAAAGCCATCTTCCTGAAGTTATATGCAATGAATCAAAGAAACCTTCCTTTCTACAATGCAATTTCTGTGAACCAGGGCAGTGAGAGATGGGACTAGATTTTAAATCTGAAGTATGCAATTTCCACAAGTGTTCTTTTAAAATGGACAGGGTTTTCACCCAATCATGCTTCTTGCTTTTCTCTTGGACTTACCTTGTCATCTGCTTTTCAGACAGCATGCTTATTCTGAAGGGACAGTCAGCTCTGTCTGAGGAGAGCAATGGGTGATTTCTCCTGTAGGGTGGGTTCAAAACCACCTAGATCTCACAGGGTCTCATGAGTGCCAGTGGAGCCTGAACTCTGCCAGATTTCAATGTGACCAGTTCCATTTTCCTGAAGAAGCCCACTTTATGTCCTACTCCCATTTGGTACAACATATCATGACTCTTCAGTTCTACCAAACATTTCAGATTCGATTTCCCCACCTCCCACCCACATCTTGCCTCTTGGATGTCAAGGTACATGGGTGAAGGAAATGTAAACACACCTGTTGTGTGAGTACATGAAAGAGGTCCCTCTTTCTAATATAAGACCTAATAAAATTTCAACTGGTCATGGAGAATCTAGTCATTCTTCTTCCATGACCCACCAAGACACAAGTGAAATAAGAACCTAGACAACTTCTAATAAAAGCCCACAGACTACCCTTCTTCAGTGATGGCTGGGTCCCATCCATGCTGGGTCAGGTCACCAGCACAGTGACATGATAGCAGTCCCCTCTCAGTCACCATCCCATTGCTTCTGCTTCCACCACCACACTGCCATTTGCACATCTGTCAACTCTCAGACAAGGGAGAGCACCCCACAAAAACACCCCATTTAATTCTCATGGCCTAACACCACTTTACAGAATCTTTACATCTCATCAGGAAATCTCAGAATTTTCACTAATATTAATTAAAATTGAGAAATTGAAATAGTTACTACTTATCTAACATAAAACAATAACTTTGAAACCAGAGTTCTGAGATAAAACTCAGCTGCTTCTGTAGGTGGGTGGGGGTCTGTGCAAGCTGCAGGCCTCTGCATGCCTCTCCCAGTGGGGGGCCCTACCCTTCAGTGTTGCAGCAGAGTACAGAGGCTCACCAACCACTTCTTCTTCTTTCTAAATTCTTATCTCATGAAGTTGAAGAATTAACTCTGCACCAGGAAACAGAATGGAACCCTCCCACTGGAATATCAGGCACATAGCAGGTTTTCTCCATCCCAGTTCTGGGCTAGGGGTTTATATAGTCCTTGGTTCACTGCTATTGGTCCAAGCTTATGCTAATTAGGGTTTGAAAGAAGTACCTGTGCTATTGGTCCAAAGTTATGCTAATTAAGGCTTGGAAACCTTAATTGGCATATTCAATTGGTCAATTCTTTTTTGCTTTTTTTTCATATTTATGGTAGGTTTATTCATAGCTCAGTGGCAAATGCTTACCTCACATTCCCAAAGCCCTGGATTCAAAACTCTGTTGCAAAAGGGAAAAAAAGAGAACCCCACCCCCAGCCCCCAAGAAAGAATAAAAGAAAGAAAACATGTGACTACACAAAGTTTATCAGTTCACAAAACCTTATTTAGAAATGTATATGGAATAACATGGACAAAACCTGAAACATTATGTTACATAAAATAAAGTAGATGTGAAATATATGTACTTCATGGTTCCATTTTTAAGATATTTTGCAAAAGTCAATACTAAAAAAAAAAGCAAATTAAGGTTTTTAAGGGATTTTAGAACGGTTGGAGCAAACTAAACAGGAGCATATGTTAGGGTGATCAATTGCTTCTATATCTTATTTTTCATAGTAGTCATATAACATACATATTTGTGAACATCCAGAAAACAATACAACTAAAAATAATAAGCATTATTTTGTTCTAGTTAAATTTCAATTTAACTAATCTAAACACTTTGTTTAAAATATGTAGTTTTAAAATAATGTTGATAACCTCTAGAGCTAATCTATCCATAATGGTCTTGGCTCCAATTCTAGCATGTTTTCTTTGTGTCTTGAGAACCCTTGTTGGTATTTTAATTTTAATTAAATTAAATATTTATATTTAATTTAATAAATATAATTTTTATTCTATGCATTAATTTGGGTGCAATTCATTTTTTGGTTGAGCTTTTCTTTCTATCCATGAATATTGCATAAACAACTCATGTTTTTTATTGTGCATATTTTATATTTTAAAATTTTTATTGGTTCTTTTTAGTATGATAGCAGAATCCATTTTGATATAATTATACAAAATGAAATATATCTTATTCTAGTTAGAATCCCGTTCTAATGTGTACATGGTCGTGGGATTCATTGTGTTGTTTTCATATACGCACATGGGAAAACTACGTCAGATTCATTTCACTGTCTTTCCTTTGCTTGTCCCCCATCTCCTCCCTCCATCCATTGTTTAATCAACTACACTTCTATTCTTCTCTGACTGCATCCCGCTTATTGTGGGTTAGCTTCTGCCTATCAGAGTAAACATTCAACCTTTGTTTTGGGGGGATTGGCTTAGCACAATAGTTTCTCTTGATCCATCCATTTGCTGGCAAATGTCATAAAGCCATTCTTCATTATGGCTGAGTAACACTCCATTATGTACATATACCACATTTTCTTTATGTGTTCACCTATTGTAGAACACCTATTGTTTGTGAATTGAGCTGTTATAAACAAGGATATGGCTGCATTACTGTAGCATGCTGGTTTTAAATCCTTTGGGTATATACTGAGGAGTGGGAGAGCAGGGTCAAATGGTGGCTCCATTCCATGTGTTTTGAGGAATTTCCATACTGCTTTTCAGACTGGTTGCATCAATTTGCATTTCCACAAACAATGTATAAGTGCATATTGGTCAGTTCTTAAGTCCCAATTTTCATCAAGTCTGACCCACTTCTATTTTGCCACAGCAGATCAGGAAGCAGGAGGTTGAGGTTGAGGTGTGGGACTATAGCAATGTGTGGAGTGGAATTCTGTAGCAGATGTCCATCCTGTATCTGGGCCTGGCCTCCAAAGAATGACAGATTGGTGTGCCTTAGCTTGCCTGGGCATTGACAGGCTGCATCTGAATGGAAGGCTCCATGAAGCCACAGGCTATGTTTGACACTGGTGGTAGGACCCACCTGAGCCAACACTCCACCACTCCACCACACAGCAGCCACTTCTATGCTGGGGCCCGTAGGCTGGCCAGCTTAGCAGACAAAGTGTGCAACTACATGTTTTTAATTTCAAACATTTCCATGAGAAAAAAGAGCATAATTTGACATATTCACATAAGCTCTTAAATATCTGGCTGAAAAGAAAACAGGTGGATGCTCATATTTGCTTCTGTCTTTGATCTATTGAGATATCATACATCATGGAGTCTCTGGAAAATCCCATCATGTACCCATGGGAGAATGAGAAGGAATGAGGCAAATACATTCTTGGTTGTCGGGGACTAGAAGGACATTCTCCTTCAAAGATTAGCCTGACAGCCCCCTGGGAGACATCCTGCCCAGAAGGCATCCTGCAGATACCTATCTCCCTGGAACATCCTGTGGTTATCAGGATCATCAGACATCTTGCAGCTGGCAGTTTTACCACCCACATCCAGCAATTGGGGAGACCTTCCCCATCCCCAGCATATGAATACCCACCCAGCAATTGATGATTTGAGAGCTTCCCTATCCCCAGCATATAAATACCCCTGTGTGAACAATAAAAGTTTGCAGCTTGATCAGAACTTTTGTCTTGCTGTCACCTTTCATGTCTCTTGTCCCTTCATTCCTCCAACTAGGTTCGCTGCCCACGTTGATGTGTCCTGCCGGACGGGACACTTGATATTATTTTACAGCATAGAGTTTAACTTTGGGACCCTGAGCCTGGCTGGTACAGGTGTTGTAGTTGGGACTATAGTATTATTCTACTTTATATCAAGAGCTTTGCCTCCAACATCACACTGGCCCTTCTCAAAATGATGCTCAGCCCTCACTAGCTGTGTATCTCTCTCCTTTGTTTCTTTATTCATTCATTTGTTCAGGAAGTGTATCCTGGGAGCCTGCCATGGCCAGGGACAGTTCTGGGTTCTGAGAACACATCCCTAGTGTTTGTGTTCTCCTACTATTCTTACATTGGAATCCTATCCCCTGACATAGTGTCTTTGGGAGGATTATATTAGAGAGTGGCCCTCAGACTGGGATTAGCACTCCTATAAAATGGATTCCAGAGAGCTCTCTCATGTCTTTCCACCTTGAGAAGATACAAGAAGGCAGCATCTATATCCAGTACAGCATCCTCACCAGAATTCAGCCACACAGACACCTTGATCTCAGCCTTCATCCTCCAAAATGGTGAGTATAAATTTCTGCAGTTGATAAGACACCGAGTCTGTGGTACTTTGCTCTAGCAGCCCAAACAGACTGAGATATAAGCAAAGCAGCTAGTCCTTGCTCTTGATGAGCAGGTATCCTAAGGGATGCATGATCCAACTTCTTGGACTCATCAGGGAATTCGTGCAAAGTTCTTCCTACAAAGTTGCATTATTGTATGCATTTTATAGATAAAGAAATTAAGATAGAGAAGTTGAACAATTTACACAGGGTCACAATGATAGCAAGTGCAGCCAGGAATTGAACCCAAGTCTTAAGCACAAGGTATACTAGAGATTTTCAGCACTGCTTTTTTTTTCTCTGGCATTTGGTACAAACACAAAGACAAGAGAATGTAGCCTAGACAAGTTGCTCTTTGGAACAGCACCCTTGTAGACGGGTAAATTACTAGCATCTTCTCAGAAGGAACTAAGAGAACTCTACAAATGCATTGATGTTACATTTTAAGAGCCACGATTCTCCTCTTGAAGCTATTATCCACTTAAGTGTTAAGATGTTCAAACTAAAAAGATATTAGACATGGTCACAGCAAACCCGGATGTAACCGATGAGCAGGAGAAGCTCCTGGAAACTCCAGTATGCATCGGATGGATTCCCCTAGGGCTTCCAAATGAGCCACCTAAAAAGATATGAGTTACACACACTGAAGACTTCCTTGCTTTGCTTTCAACACTCAGTGGTTACCTAGGGAGCTGCCAGGAAGTCATCTGTGTGTGCAGATGCCAAGGCAAGGCCCAACATCCAGAGTGCATCTCACCACACCAAGATGGTAATAAATGGCAGACTTTGCTCTGAGGCATCTGAGGTTGTCCCCTCAAACCCTCTGGAAACATTCCTTCCCCAGCTTCTTCTTAACCTCCCTTCTAGTAATTCCCCTCCCACTCTATGGCCTATTTGCCTTGACCATCCAGCTGGTAAAATGCCACTACTCAGATTACTGTGTGTCCCCCACCCCAACTACCCTGGGCTCCCTCTCCCCACACGGCCTCCTCTGCCAGAGTAGTGTGGGCAAAGGCATAGAAGATCACCACCTGAAGTCAGTTCTGGCATCCTGGTAAGCAAATGCCCAGTGACCTCACAGCTCCTGAGGATGTGACCACCGGCTGCCAGCAAGGTTTCCCCAGGGCCCTCCCCTCCACGTGTCCTTCTTTGGGGACAGCAGCTCCTGCTGAAGACCTCACAGATGAACACATTTGGTCTGGCATTTTTGCCCACAGCTCCCATGCCTGGCTCCACCTCATGGCTTAACTTGTCACCATGAGGTAACTCTTCACTTTCCCTGATACACCTTAACATGGGTAGGACTGAAGAATGAGGATGCTTTGTGTGTGTCTGTCTACCCCAGCACCAAGCCTAGAATGGTATGACATCAGCAGTGCTGTCTGAAACACTGAATTTTCTGTGGATGGGCCATTTTGGGTAACTGAGAGTTGGCTGATTTCACAGGCAGACTAGGAAATAGGGCTCTCAGGTGTGATGGGGTCATATGGAGTTCTAATCACTTCGTTTTGTTCCTTTCAGAAGACAGAAGAGCCCTCCAGTAAGACTGACAGTCACTTCCAGTCAACGGCACTTTCAGGAGGGGCGGCCTGCCCAGCCAGCCTGCAGACTTGAACAGGTCCAGCCCCACACCATCCATTCTAAATACAAATAAAAGTGATTGCCTGGTGCTGAGCATCCTCCATCCAGTCCAATTTAAATAACACTGTCTTCAGGCTTGTCAGCACATTCCACTTTAATAGCTCAGCCTACTATTTTAGGTACAGATGGAGATATCTGCTGTTTTGAAATTAGCCTCCAGTGCTGGTCATTAAGTCATCAAATCTTTCCCTGCCAAAACTCATATACCTTAATGTTGAAATATTTCCTGTTTTGCTATCTACAGTAAACAGCTGATTTCCCCAAAGGGAGTTAGCATTCCACCAGTGATGTGCCCTGCAGCCCACTGGATCATTGTATCTAGTGTCCTGACACCCACTGAGGCCCACATCTACAGCCAGGTTTGATGTGACAACTGCTGTTACCCATGGGCAACTGGTGATTGTCAGGATACTTGGAGGTGGTGTTATCCAAGCTATGTACTATTCATCTAGGCTCTGCTGTCACACAGCAGAGGGGAAATGCCAAGGCACCAGGAAGAAGTTTGAATCCCAGCCCCGTTGTTCCACATCTGTGTGTCTTCAGGCAGGTTTCTTAACCTCTCTGAATTCATTTAGCCTTTCTTCAAAATCTGAGCTAATCATACACAACTCACAGGGTATTCTGTATGGAGGACTAAAGGCAATATTAATGTGCCTGGTACATAATTGGCTTAAATAAATGCTGATTCCCTTTCTGTCACCATCCCTTCAACTAGAGTGTATAAATTAGAGTTGTATGATTTGCTAACTGTTGAGAAGGGTAGAGGAGGAAGGAAATTTACTTGACATGTAAGTGCTAATTTTATAAGAGATAAAGACAAGATCTAGGTACCAATCTCCTAAACTGTCCAATTTGTGCCTGTGCAAACTCCCCCATTCTCTCTTGCCTAAATAGTCACTTAGGTCCCTAGAAGGATTGGAAACCCTGCAGATCCACCAGAGAGACTCTGCTGAAGGCCTCAGCAATGGCATTCATGTTTGCACAGGCTCAGCACTGCATAATTAAGGAGGGTCATAGCAAAAATCAGGAAAATGGTAGCACTGGGATTTTAAAGCATGAATCCCTGGACACATCCATGAGAGAAACAAATCTTCTCCTTTTAAAGGAGCTCAGAGGAGGCACAAGCAACTCACATCCAGCTGCCCATGTAGAATCCATGGTGTAGAAAACTGGCCTGGACTCTGGTCTTAGAGAATACAGTGGAACTTCCATGACCCTTGACACCACCCACCTTTGAAAGGGCCCAGAGTGTAACCCCTAATTGGTCTACTATGAGGTGTGCTATGGCTTGGTTTTGGTTGGAGTCTTTCCACAAAGGTTCATGTGCTGGAGGCTTGGCCCCAGTGTGACTATGTTGAGGTGTTGGAACTTTTAATAACTGGGTCCTAGTAGAAAATGGGTAGGTCATGGGGGCAATTAGGAGAGGCTTTTTTTAATAGCCTGGTCAGAATGTTCCTCAGAAACTGCTTTTTCAAAGTTATATCTCTTTTATTTTACAAAAAACATTTTACCAGGAGTCAAATTAAGCTGTGTAGTAAATTAAACTACTTTCATGGTAACAGATACGGAGTTAGTGCTGCCATACTGATTGAAACCAGATTCCAAGGTGACCAACTGATCTCTGAGCAGTTGTTGGCCACATTGAATGTGAATATTTCCATCTTTGGCTATGAGTCCAGCATTTATCTCAGAATACAAAATTCTGCCTCCTGACACCATGACATCCAGTATCATCATGAACCTCCTAGAGCTACAAGGCTCTGCTTGCATCAGGTGGATATCTTTAGATAGATCCTTCAGCAAGAAGCAAGTATTTGTGAGGACCTGGACAAACTCAGGCTCTCTTGTATACATTAGAACTTGACAGGTCTAGTGACTCCTCAGCTCCTACATATCTTAGTGCTTAGGCAACAGACCCATTAATAACAACCAAATCTATAAGGGTGGTGGGAAGGAGCCCCGTCTCTAGCCTTGGTTTAGGTATACAGAACATCTCCAGTTTTATTCAGACACATCTCTATGGCTACTTCAGGGCTCATTGTAAATTGCTTCTGAGCCTTAAATTCTATCTTAAATTTTACCAGAGACTATTTAAAGAGACACTTAAGTTCCACCCAGCATATGTAACATTCTGTGTGCCATAAAGTTGTCCTGTATCACAAAATCCTCTTTCAAAATGAAACTTTCTGGGAATTGAATATTGAAAAATGTTAGCCAACTTGCTGCAGTTTTTAAAAACTAAGAAGGAAATACACAAACCGCATGATAATATTTCAGGAGTGCATCTTGCAACAATTTTCTTTTGATCAATCTTTGCTTCCTTGAAAATAACTTCTATTTAGATGTAGTTGCTTAAGCTGTGAAGCCCAAGGCACTGAAATGCAGTGTGCTAACTTGAACTTCATAAAACCTATTCTACCAAAGATGACCTTGCTCTATTTGAAAGTCCCAGAAATAAGGCTACTCCAGGATAGTGAGTACACAAAGAATTCTGACCTCTGGCAGAATTCAGCCCTGTTGTAATAGGAGCTTTCCATGTAATCAGCGATGTCCTTTTTGCTTTCAAGGTGATGCTGAGTTATCCCATTTTCTCATTACAACTGTTTTACTAAATAAAGACTCTATTTGGAGATGGCTCCTGTTATCCCACTGGCTCAAGAAGGAAGCCATAGAATCATAAAAAAAGAGAAAGAACAAAGCTGTTTCCTACAAGTCATAATGGAACCATCTGTATTTATTCTGCCCCTCCTGCCATTACTTTACCAGCATTTTAAGCTTTGTGACCTCCTGTCCACTGAATCTCAGGAAAGGTTAAAAAAAAGAAGAAAAAGAAAAAAAGGGCAATTTAATTTTTTGATCATTCAGAAAGTGTATAGGTGATTCTCAGTTTCTATTTCACCAAGGTTTCTGTATTATAGTTTGCTTTTGATATAATTTGCTAATCTAATCTGGGTGCTAATTTCTCATTTTTCATGCTTCTTGGTTGCATGTGTGTATGTTTGTGTGCGTGTGTGTGTCTGTGTTTCTGGGGATTGAACCCAGGGGCATTTTACCACTGAGAGAAATTCCCAGTCCTTTAAATTTTTATTTGGAGACAACTGTCTCATTAAGTTATCCAGTTTAGTTTCAAATTAATCCTCTTGCCACAGTCTCCCAGTAGCTGGGATTATAGGCATGTGCCACCATACCTGGAAAATTGTTCATGCTTCTTAATCTCTAGGCATAGAATGTCCTGATCATGTTATACTTATTCAAGTTGTACATATCTTATATGCCATTTATCACACTATCTAAATACTTTAAATAAGTGCTCTTTTTGCTAAGTGTCCTACAGAACAGAATTTTTCTTACATTTTTTGGGGAGTCTATTTCCTGAAATACTACCAGCAACTTTCCAATAAGTGTTCATATTGGAATTACTTTTCACAGAGGATAAAGCTCTTCTGAGCTCCTCTCATATCTTAAAACTCTGTACACTGCAGGGTCTCTGGGACAATCCTCTTTATGATGATATTTTCATGCTGGCTTGATTAAGAAATGCCCACTAGTTAAGGTGACAGTAGACTGGAGTACATGCTCCATCTCCATTTGAAATGTTTTCATAAGAGAAAGCAAATAAAAACCATAGGACTTCTTTATTTATTCATTAAACATGCCCTGAGTGACAGGTACTATGCTTGTTCTTAATATACAACTGTGCTCAGATAGCATGGAGTAGGGCATCCTCTCCTCCACTAACCTTATAACTTTCAGGATTGGTTAAAAGACAGAATTTTCTTGGGGGTTTAAAGTGAAATTTTTACTCAAATTCAGTTTCTGTGCCAGACATTAGTTTGTTTTTCCAGAGTCATAACCACTCCTTTCTTTAAATTTGGCTCAAATATGCAATAATACATATTGTTTTGAAAAGTGCAATCCTACCAGAGTTTCATGAGATAAATCAATATGCTAAGTAAGTCATTTGTGCCAATCCCACTTGTCTTTGCCAGTAATTGGTTTAGGGAAGAACAAATGAAGTGCTTTTGGCCAACAGGGTCATTAGGAAATTTGCGAGAAGTCTATAATATGAGAAACATTTGCAAGTTATTTCTGTGAAAAGTTGATGTTTACAGTCATCTATGGCATTCTAAAATCCTAAGTAGAGATATCATCAACTCACCAAGTGATCACAGGGCTGAAATGTGGAACTTATGTTATTATGCTGCTGAATCAATCACAGAAAAGTTAAGCACCAAAAAAGCAAATAACCCAATCAATAAATGGGCCAATGACCTGGACAATTCTCAGAAGATGATATATAATCCATCAACAAATATATGGAAAAATGTTCATCATCACTAGTAATGAGAAAAATGAAAATTAAAACTACTCTAAGATTTCATCTCATTCTTACACTGCTGGTGGGACTGCAAATTGGTACAGCCAATATGGAAAGCAATATGGAGATTTCTTAGAAAATTGAAAGTGAAACCACCATTTGACCCAGATATCCCCCTCCTCAGCCTATACCCAAAGGACTTAAAAACAGCATACTACAGGAACACAGCCACATCAATATTTATAGCAGCACAATTAACAGTAGCTAAACTGTGGAATCAACCTGGATGCCCTTCAATAGATGAGTGAATAAAAAAAATGTGGCATAAATACACAATAGAATATTACTTCACAATAAAAGAGAACAAAATCATGGCATTTGCAGATAAATGGATGGAGTTAGAGAAGATAATGCTAAGTGAAATTATCCAATCCCTCCAAAAACAAATGCCAAATGTTTTCTCTGATATAAGAAGGCTGATTCATTGTCGGGTAGGGAGAGGGAGCATTGAAGAAATAGACAAAATCTAGATAGGGCAGAGGGGTTAGAAATGATGGTGGAATGTGATGGACATCATTATCCCAAGTACATGTATGAATACATGAATTGGTATAAATATACAACCAGAGATATGAAAAATAGTGCTATATACGTGTGAAAATAATTGTAATGCATTCTGCAGTCATATATAATTAAAAAGTTAATTATAAAAAATAAAAATAAAGTGATTCCAAGGCTCAAAAAAAAACACAACCAAACAAAAAACAAAAACACAACCCTACAGAATTTCCTACCTCCAAAGTTCTTGTGAAGACAGACAGTAAAGGACTATTCTTAGAGTTCTTTTAACTGGACATTGTTTTCCATATGGCTAAAGAATCTTAACTGATACAGAAATAATCATATTCCCTATTCAAATAATCTTGGATTATTCTTTCAATTCTCAAGTCTTCTCTCAGTGTTTACTGGATAATGTTGGTGTGGAGAAAGCTTGTTTGTCATTCAACAGTCTTTAAAGTGGCTGATCAGTAGGACTAAGGGTGGAGAGCTTGGAAAATTTGGGGGTGGCTTCATGAAATCTTTGTGCTTCTTGTATATATCTTTATCCATATCCATATCTGTATGTTTATCTCTGTGCATGCTTGTGTTTTTGTGTGTCTTATACATAGAACAGCACAATCAAGAAATTTCAAGATTTTTACATTCTTTTTCAACTCTTAGCCTTGGCTTCAATTTACTATGGATTCTACCAATTAGGAATTGTGGTCATTATTGAAAACATATCTGAAAGACAGCTGATTTTTAATTTTTAAATGTCCTGATACTATAATTTATTGGGCGCAGCAACAGATGTATTATTATCCTCATAATTTCTGATATTATCTGTTGTTCCCTCTACACATCTCTGAGGGAAATAATTGATGTAATGAAAATAACTTCAACTTAGAATAAAACATTAAAAAGTTATGAAGTTATATTTATATTCCTTAGCTTAAAAAGTGGAAAACAAGATGTTGCTATTGTATTGATGAAATTAATAGTTTTATGTTTTGGTAACTTATAGCACAGCATGAGATTATATGAGACAATAAACTACAATTAAGTTAATTTATATTCACCACAATCCATAGGATTTTATCAGTTACTTTTAAACATTATCTTTCTATCGCTCTACTACCTACTTAAAGTTTAATGGTTCCTTTTTGGGAGTTTCATTTAATTATCTCTAAGTTAGTATTAGCTGCTTAGTTAGCTTAATTATGTTATTATAGTATGAAAAAAACCCATTCATGTGGACATTCAGCAAAGGTTACTTCCTCATATAGTATTAAAAATAATCCTTGATTTCTGATATGAAACCAGCATTCACATATTCCACCTGTTTCTTCTTGGCAACTCAGTCAATGAACAGGCATCTTGACATTCAACAATGAAAATGTGAATATTTATGATCCAAGGATGCAAAAAAAATTATGAAGCCCCGAATTTATTTATGTGTATGAAAATTTAGTAGTTTAGTAACTTTCTCCTCACATCTTAATGCTTACTCCTTCCTTTTATGGAGGTTGATCTAGAACTTATTTGCATTTTAAGTATTTAAATTTCTATTTATAACAGAAATGTCACCAGAGGTTGGTACAAGTAAAGAACTGTAGTTAGTGTTTTTCCTTAGAGTATGATCATCATGCTCCTTCCCTCTTGTCCCCTATTCCTCTCTCAAACCCTTCCCTACTGACAATAATAGAACCTGGAAGCAGTACAGCTTGAAGGGATTTTATAACCCATCTCTGCCTCCTACATAGGATCCACTACTAGGAAAACTGAGATGCAGAAATCCAAGGCTCCTCAATTACTCTTGAGCAGAATAGATCCTGGATGTCAGTGCAGCACTCAGAAACAAGTCTTCCTGGACAGTCTCAGCTCTTCAGGGGCCATGCATCCCTTCCCAGTACCAGTTTGAAATAAGGCTGCTTTGAAGGATCATATGTTTATAGGGCTCAAGCTGCACTCTACATGAATAAATTGTTCAAAAGGTGAAAACAATCTCAGTCTCAGATGAGAACTATAGAATTTCACCTTAAAGCACTAACTGGCATGGAATTACTGATAGTCCAACAACTATACCACCATGTAGTACTACATCACTCAGGAGACCAAAGACTATAGGGGACCTTCTCCTTCTGATCTAGTATTTGGATATTAATCAAATATATCTGGATGCTTTCTATCCAACTTATCTAAAAATGAGCTTATGATCTAGTGTTTGGGTTTTCATTTAAATATATCTGGACGCCTTAAATAGAGTTAATCTAAAATAAACAAACCATTATTCCCTAAAACCTTATTAACTCCTTTCTTCATTCAACAAATACTTACAGAATGTGACTTTGTATCAGGCAATATTCAAAAATGAAAGCTTTTTCATAGTAGTGGAAACAACAATTTTTCTTTTCTCAACCATTATTATAGGCCATGCTATTTAGTTACACCAAAAATAGATCAATGTTTAATATTACAAAAGGTAGCAGCAAGAATTTTGTAAATGAAGCATAGTGTGTGGTCAGAGAGTGAAAGAGCTGGGGAAAGGCTGTGGATTGGGTGATTTGATCAAGACACCATTTATGTGGCAGTTAGCTTGTGCTAATTTGCTTTATCATTTGTTCCATTCATTCACTAATTATTTGTTCTGTGCTCTCTGTTGTAATCAAGCTATTTCGTGTTATATTTGGAAAAATGATAATTGTTGCCCTCATAGGGCTCACAATTCAGTATCAGAAATAGAACACATATGTGGTATTGATAACTAAAATAAGGCAGATGATGGTAAAATTAGAAGAGACATCTCTGAAGTTCCAGGGAGAGAGAATAAACAGCATGCTTTTTTGTATTAATCCTGTCTTCATAGCCAGGTATCCAGGAGTTAGGGATCATATATTTTCATACTTGAATCCCAAAATCAAACAGTGACTTACCAGTTTGGACCTTGTTCATGCTATTAGGTTTGTGGCAGTTGATGACTATTACTTATTCTATAAGCTAGTCACTGCTCTTTAAATTTTCCTGTAGGAGAGACCACTATTCTTATGCAAATTAACCACATCTAAAACCAAATGCAACTTTCCCTTTTAATTTTCTTATCTGCCTGTACTGAAGTCTAAACGGCTCTGACTTCTTCCTTTCACTTATTCTATCAGTAATATTGTGAAGCGATGACTCTCTGTGCCTCTCTCTCTCGTTCTACGCAGATATGAAGGACACATGAGCAATGTATGTTTAAATGAGCAAGTGAATAAATGCAAGAACCTCTTTCTGGGGATTGAATTTGGAATTATTTAGTTCAGTTATGAAGTGAACTTTTCATGGCTAAAGGGAACAGAGAAATGGAAAAAAAGTTAAGTTATAAAAGAAGCTTTTAAAAATGATCTGCAATTGGATTCCATGGTTATTTATATTGGAACAATAGATTCCACTTCAAGTGCTTGGCTAGATGCTCATTTTTTTAAAGTAGGTTCAACAAAAACAATTAAAAGAACTAAAATAATCATGTGCATAAAATATTCTGCCTATGCATTTGAATACATGCAGGATTTACTTCTTTTTATTGATCCCTTTCAAGTCACAAATGTTTTATTTTAAAAGGAATCACTTCAGTTCCTTTTTCAGTCAAAAGATTGAACCATTTTAATTTTCCAAGGGAAGAAGCCCCCAAAGCCACATAGAAGTTTTTAATCCTGCCCTAATATAAGCTGAATTCTCCAAAAGTCCTGCCTCTGAGGTAAACAGAATCCATTAAAAAGTAGTTATTAAGCCCTGCGAACAGAAAACAATATTAGAAGCCTAAAAAAATTATAGCTTTGGGGCAATGAAACTCATTGGGAATAGAGTATAGAATAAGAAACAGAGGAGGAAAAAAAAGAGAGATCTTTTGATATAAAAACAAGATTATGATGAAAAATGTAACTATTTAGCATTTTCATTGTTTCTTTCAATAAAAATCTCAAGAAACTTTACGGACAAGTAGGGTGATAAAAGGAAGCCTCAGGGTAGGCTACCAGATGGAATAATATGTATGTACAATAAAAATATGCACAGATATGGAAAACTTCATACTTTATATTAGTGGAGAACTGCCAGATCATGTTGTCTGTATACATTTGGTACCACGTTTAATACCCTGAAAGGGTTTCATGTTTGAAAGCAATATAAATATCATAGAAAGTATTATTACCTTATGTATAATTCTAAAGTCAAAAACAATTGGGTCAAGCTTCAGAATTTTTTATTTTGTGAATGAAAATACACACAAATACATCCACAAACTGGATTGTTTAAAATATTTTCAATTGCTCACTATTGAGAGGGAATATATATATATATATATATATATATATATATATATATATATATTACAACAGAATAAGGTAAATGAAATACATATATGCACACTCATATATATGTAAAATATATATTTTAAAATATATAATAGAAATATATATTTTTTTATTTAAAACATACGAATATAGGGAATGAAAACATAATATATGTGCATAGTACTAACTCATATATAATTGAATGCTTGCAGGGAATTGGCAATGCATGATGCTTATACCAATTCTTGTATAAATGTATGATGCTTATTCCAATGCTTATAAATAAGTAATGTTCCTACTAAGGTCAGATCCGCTAACAATTTCAGAGTTAGTATTCAAGAATCATAATGAAGTTTAAATGTAACACAGTGCATGTGTTCTGTTCTGATAAGGCTTATTATTTTCAATAAATGGAGTGAAGGATTGGCCTTGGTCTCAAATCATAAAAGCCATCTATTGCACTGACAGTCCAACAAAAATGGCCCACAAATTAATGATTATGTTACCAATAATGGATATAGATGGAACATTGATTAAACTGTATGGACTACTGATTAAGTTTCATGAACCCTAAAATAACACCTGCTATACATATTTCTACTGACCTAGAAATAAGCTTTAGTCCCCCTTTAAAACAGAAGACTGCATTAGGCAACTTAGGAATTAAAGAACTCCTTTATACTATGTTCTCCCTACAACAAAACAAAACAAAACAACAAAACAAAATAAAACTTTGGAATATCTGAGTATTGGGAAAGTGAAAATAAAAGTACTAACATCACATGTGGTCATCAAAGGTGATGTCTCAGAGATGGACAGACTTCACATAATTCATTCTCTGGGTGTCTCTGGAAGCAAAGGTGCCTATATTATGTCTATTGGATATTCATATTTTTATAATTTTATCTTTAGATTAGCATTGGATTTTTCCAAGTTCTCATCACCAAACATGTGCATAATGCATACTCAACAGCTGATCTACCTCTAAAAACTTTCCACAATGAGTAGCTGGATGTGAATGAAGCCTTTGGAACTCACCTTGGTGAGTTTTCTTCAGTCTTCCCTGGTGGTCAAGAACTTCTTGGCTTACTGGCTTACTCATAGCTGGAACTGATTGATTCCAAGTGGTCTGACTACTAATAGGCTTTCTGATGTCAGTCATGGGAGTATTTTGTATTTCTATTTGCTCATGGAAGTCTTCTTTGTAGCACTGTCTGTATTGCACTCTCCTTAATTGTCACCAGGATTTCTACCTCTTAATCATGTCTTTATTCATCTCCAAAGATTTAATGATAGTGTTTCTCTACCATTAAATCTTAGCAGCCTGATCATTGCCAGGGTCTCTGAGTAGAGAACATCAGTTCTCATCTTGCTGTAATCACATACTTGCTTGACTTTTTCTACACTAATTATCCATTGGGCTTATGAAATACTCTTCTAATTAGAACTCAACTTCACTTGCTATGCTTTTACAATCTCCATTTTCTGTCCTTCAACACAACAAATTTTATCACTTATGCTAAGTACTTTAGAAGAAAGTACTGTTCAGTTCTTATATAGATTGTAGCCAACGAATGCCTGTTTTCTCCTCTCTATTCTGTACCATCAAATGTTTAGATCTATAAGCATTTTAATAATTGTATTTTGAAACAGAAATGGAAGGAAAGAAAATATGGTAAAAACACAAGAATGCTTATTATAGTCAATATAGGTTAGTATTTCCCTGGAGAAATGTAAATCATTGATCTGGACTTTTGCTCCCCTCTCTACTCATGTTTGATATCTTGAAGAATATTTATCTAAAAATGGAATCAGATTATAATATTCAGCAATATATTAAATTAATACGAGTTTATGTCCAATACAAAATTTCTTTCTAAAATGATTGAATACAGTGTTAAGCCATAGAGAGAATTTACCAACAGGTATCACTACAACCTACAAAGACTAACCACCTTCAAATGCAGTAATGTTAAGTTTGAGAACCTAAACCTCATGGGAATATGTGGTTGACCATGATGCTAGAAGACATTTATGAAACTGTAGAACTAGGAAGATATGCCAATAAATTTCCTTTGGATATGGCTATATATTTTAAGTAGGAATTTATTAAAATTTAATAACTAGAGGGATAAGGATATTTATCTGAAAAAAGAGACTAATCTTAGAAAATTTACAGTCTCAGAATATA
This sequence comes from Ictidomys tridecemlineatus, assembly GCF_052094955.1. NCBI lineage: Eukaryota > Metazoa > Chordata > Mammalia > Rodentia > Sciuridae > Ictidomys > Ictidomys tridecemlineatus. Next base: position 356,526 of record NW_027521246.1, read on the forward strand.
ATGATTGCTTCTAGTGGCTCATCCCTCGGGAAATTCTGTATAGAATTTAACATGCCTAAAACAGTACTCAAATATATTCATTCATTTCCTTATTTTTATATCAATTTACATTTCTTGAACTCATACCAGATCCTTAGATTACAAAGACAAGGGTTTTCCAAGACTTGAAATCTAATGTTTTAGCATCACAGGTAAAGAATATATTGAAATACCAATATAACAAGGAATTGATATATATATGATGCTCTTGGCTTTCATTAGAAGAGCACCTAGGTTTGACTGGACTGTATCTTTAAGTAGAGCTTTCCAGAAGTGTTGTCCATGTTAACTTCTGGAGAAAAAATTAGAGTTAGGTAGGTGAGGAAGGCATGGCGCCATGTCTGGAATACCACTAGAGGTGATGAAAAAGAGTTACCTGATCAATTTAGTGAAAGGTGTTTCTGGACTAGAATTTGAGATTTTGAGTAGGTTAATGGTAAGAAGTTCTTCAAGAGTTGATAAGGAGTAAATGTCTCACAAGCTGAACTTCTATCAGCTCTTGACTTCTCTCTTTCCCCCACAACCCAGGGAGGGTACTAGGGATTGAAATCAGGGGCACTCAACCACTGAGCTACATACCTAGCCCTATTTTGTATTTTATTTATACAGGGTCTCACTGAGTTGCTTACTGCCTCACTGTTGCTGAGGCTGGCTTTGAACCTGTGATCCTCCTATCTCAGCCTCCTGGCCACTTGGATTACAAATGTGCAACACCACACCTGGTGAGCATTTGGCTTCTGTCAATTAGCATAAAATGGTAAAAATTTGCACATATTTCACATATTTATGTCTGGCTCTTAGGAATGACCTGGAAAATGAAGTTCAGGCAATACGCTATGATTATGAAAAAAGTCCTAGTGCCACTGCCACCACATAAAACTCAACTTTTTGGGAAAGATTATCAGTATTTGAGGTCCCAGAGTTTTAAAATGTGGTTGTTTAAAGCTCAGCACCATGAATCTTGTAAAATTAGAAGTGGAAGTCAGAACAAATCATAAGTAACTATGATAGCTATATCTCTGAAGATAGCCTCATATTTCATGGATTGTAGTCTGGGACTCTTAAGATGTTAACTGGGTAAATATCCTTCTATTACTTGTTATAACTTGAACATTATAGCATAATTTAATTCTAATGATCACTCCTACAGAATTTTCTGGCTAAGAATGATTACTGAATCAAAAATGTGATAACCAAGACATCTGGAAAACCAGAGATGAAATGGCAGAATCAAAGCTTTAGGAGTGGAAGAAAACCAAGGGTTCCTGAATTCTGTTTTCTCACCAAAATAACTGTCCTTGGCATGTGTCCTTACTGTACTTGTACTTAAAATACACACTTACTATCTCAAAATATGACCACTCTCATCATGGCTAGTGCTAATTAGATAATTATTATGTCTTAAATGTTAATGATAAATATGCATTTATTAAGAATTATAACTCTCTCATTTTTCCTCCTTCTTTTTTCCTTTCCTCCCTTCTTTCTACTAAATAAATTATTATAAAAACTTTATTTAAGTGTGGCAGGGTATTATATTCAAAATATAAAGATATAAGTTTGGATAAGTTTGAAGATTTAAGGAATATATGTAATGACTATTCTTAAAGTTGCTGATGTTTGATTTATAAAGAACTTTGATAAAGGCAAGAAAATGTGCAGGTATGCTAAATAAATAAGCAAAAGTTGTTCTTGCTAAAGCAAAGGACATCAATGGTGGTAAGAAGGCTGAAAGGCAACCCCACGATGAAGCTGAAGTTAGAAATAACCACCCATGCTCTTCAATGTGTGTGTGAGAGTGTGTGTGTGTCTGTGTTTGTGTGTGTCTCTGTGTGTGTGTGTCTATTGAAAAGGGGCTGGTGTTGGAGGGAAGGCTACAACAATTATTCACTAAAGGTCAAGTAGATATTAATTCACATGATAGGACTTCTATTTTCTTATTCAAATTTACTAGAACTATCATTGGATTACTGAGCACAAGTACTATAAAGTGTGTATAATGGCCAGGAGACTAATCATCCACTCTTGAAGACAGGGATGAAGCTACACATGAAAGCTGAAAGATGTTGAAAAGTGTGTGTTTTTACTACCACCTTCCTTGCAAAACTTTGGAATTTAATCTGTGATATAGTATCAAGTGAGAAATGCATGTCATGTTCTAGAAAAATAATCATATTACTATATACATGTAGTAAATATTTTTATGAGCAAAGATAAAAGTAGGGAAATAAATATAGATAGGTTCATGTTGGTTATCTCAGGGGGAAGAAACTGGAGTAAAATGGCAGGAGTAAATTATTGCACTGCTACTAATACATTGTATTTTTATTTGCTTGTTTTGCCCTTAAATTAAAAAAAAAAACATTAAAAAACTAAGAAAAAGTTTAAAAGGTTGCAATGATATTTAAATTATGTTTTTCATAAATTAGCAAAATCATTGTGAAATTGAAGGACTGCTGTGAGTTGTCATCTTTTTAATGATCTCATTATTTCATAAAATTTGTAAAAAATCAAGTAAGTGTAGGGATATAAAATCACTTTATTAAATCACCACTGCACTATTATTTTGCTCTTTTTCTCTTAGCTGAGTGGTTAAATTCCATCAAAAACTAATCTTTTTCTTCTTAATGTGGTTCAGTGAGGTGGAGTCAAAGTGGATTCAGAATGTGTTTACTTCTCTAAGACTGGTCTAGAGAAACTGAAGTAAGACATTAGAAGAGGAAGAAATTAAATTAACCTACCTCATAATATCACTTGTTTCAAATGCACTCATATTATACATGGGATATTGGTCTAGTTGAATCTGCTGAGATCAGGTTCAGTGGGTTTGGAGAGCTGGGTAGGACTATAGAATGGTTCTAGTTTATTCCTGCATATAATAATGGGGTTGAGCCTTGTTCTTGGTCTGAAAACAGATGACTCCATCAGTCAATGTTGGCAATCCTTTATCGAGTTAAAAGTTTACTAATGAAAATGAGGAGGTGTCAGGTATCGGGATAAGGCACAGATCTTGATCCTGTGCTTGCTTTCTAGTTTTCAGTCTCTTTTTGTGGCTCTTTAATTTTAGTGGATGCTTTGAATAAGGTGCATTTTATTTAGGGAGTTGAGTGGTTAGAAGTTAGAAGTAAAAACTTTGAAGATAATTTGAATGCATCAAAATAGCACACAAATTTTACTTTCTTTGGGAAGCATGGCTATTTGAAAAAAACTAAGAGAAATTCATTGCCGTATCATAAAGAATGAAATATCATAGTGGTACACACCTGTAATCCCAGATGCTCAGAAGGCTGAGGCAGGAGGATTGTAAGTTCATAGCCACTCTCAGTAAGTTAGTGAGACCCTAAGGAACTTAGTGAGACCCTAGGAATGGAATGTCTCATATTGTTGAAGAATTGTTTATCTGATAAGCTGGTATATAGGTATGGCTTAGTTGTACAGTTTTTCTGGTTATTGTAATGAGACTTTTCCCTAATTAAAAGCACCACTATTCTAAATGCTTAGGGGAATTTAGTAGATTACAATGTTTAATCAATTATATTTTAGAAAGAGTGCAGAGTGTCCACTAATTTTCTTTATGGCAAGCATAGTGTAGTAACCGAAGGATGTATACTGCAGGAGAGGCAACATTTTTTCTCAACTCTTTTGGGGGTTTTCATCTAGGTCTGAGAATCAAACAATCCTAAACCTAAATGGGAGAAAACATAGAGGCTTATTTGATGTAAATTCTTTGTGACACAGGAGCTCTCATGAGGAAATAAAGACCCAAGGAAGTGGTTAAACTTAAACACCCTCCTGTTAGGTTGTACAAAGAGGTGCCATTGCAGGGAAGTAACTAAATCATAGAGGGAGTCTAAAGGAAGCAGTGATTTATTTTAACTGGGTTTGTCTGTATTGAAGTCTCTACCGCTTTCTCTCCTTGCTGATGAGAATGTCACTTTCTTTCTGTTACAGGGAGGATATCTTCCAAATTGGAGTTTCATCTCCTGTTTTCCAGAAGAGGAGTGCCATAAACCATTTTGCACTTCCTGTTTAAGTTCTTTTAGTTAAAAAAAAATCCTTATGTCAAAATTTGGGGTGGGAGGTATTCTGCCATTCCTTAACATTTTATAGGCACTGTCCTAACTGTCCTAACAGGAGGCGGGCACAGGCGGTGAGTATGGGCATGGCCCTGCAGAGCCTGATGTGCCAGCATGGGCTGAGGTAGCAGAAGCCAGGGAGTGCTGACCTGTCACCCAGTGGCAACCTGACCTGGCCTTGGGCAGACACCTACTCCCCCCAGCAGTCCAGCCCAGAACCCCTACCCCAAACCTCCATAATGAAACAACCTCAACCTTCTGGCAAGTGGAATTGGGGCAACCTGAATGGAAGTTCAGACTCAAGTACTTTACAATAGCTTCAGTACTTTCCCCAAACCTGAAAAATTAAAATTTTAACCAATCGTGTCAGCCCAAGTGCTGTGTAATCCCCTAGAGTAGCATGCTTAGGTGACGACACCTATCAGGTCCCCTCTGTCCCCTGCAAGAGTTCCCTTTCTGTTCTTCACACCTGAGAACATCCTACCCCTTTCGCTCTTGCCTTCCTTGGCCCACAGGTTCCATTCCTTGAATTTGCAAGACAACAACCGGATGGAATTGGTGGTGAGCTGCTGGGAACTGTTGCCACTCTGAGGGGCGCAGCCACCCTTTAGAGCTTCAACACACCACTCGTTTGTGGTGGGGAAGAATCAGGCTTTGCTGGCTGTGACCCTCAGAGCCGTCACCATCCCCTGCTGCAATTAGGTACTCACACTGAAACCCTTCTTCTCAGCTACAGAGGTCTGCTGTTTACACAGACCCCACCTGCCAGCAGGAGGAGAGAGAGCATCTGATTTCATCTCAAATTCCCATTTCAACATTTTATAATTTCATTGTATAAATCATTCAACTCCTTGATTAAATTTACTCAAAATAGGATTATTTTCTGTTTCTCTTTTAGATAGTTCCTTGTTAGTGTAATAGAAATGCTGCTGAACGTTGCTTTTATATTCTACAATTTACTGAATTCATTTATTAGTCCTAATAGCTTTTGGGTGGAGTTTCTAGGGTTTTCTCACAATCATGCTGTCAGCAAACAATTTCACATATCCTTTTCTTATTTGGACACCTTTTATTTATTTTTCTTCACTAATTGCTTTGGTTACGATTTTCAGTACTATATTGACCAGATGTGGCAAGAGTGGGTATGCTTGTCAATAATTCTTCCTCTTCTTCCTCCTCTTCCTCCTCTCCTTCTCCTTCTTCTTCTTCTTCTTCATTGAACTCAGGGGCACTCAACCACTGAGCCACACCCCCAGCCCTATTTTGTATTTTATTTAGAGGCAGGGTCTCATTGAGTTGCTTAGTGCTTCACTTTTGCTGAGGCTGGCTTTGAACTCACGAGCCTCCCAAGCCGCTGGGATTACAGGTGTGCACCACTGCGATCGCTCTACTTGTATTATTCTTGATCTTAGAGAAAAAGCTTTCAACCTTTCACCATTGAATATGATGGTATCTTTGGATTCTTAATATATGGTTGTCATTGGGTTAAGGTACATGCCTTCTATGCATCTCTTCTTGAGATTTTTTTTGTCATGCAAAGATGTTGGATTTTGTTAAACAATTTTTCTGGATTTATTGAGATGATCCTTTGGACTGTGCTCTTCATTCCATTAGCATGTGACATCACATTTATTGATCTGTTTATGCCAAGCCATCCTTGCATCACACGGGTAACCCACTGACACAGGGTGAATTATCCCTTTAGTGTGCTGTTAAAATTCATTGTTTGGATACTTTGTTGAGAATATCTGCATCTATGATCATGAGGGATATTGCCCTGTAATTTTCTTTACTTGTCTTTGTCCTTGTCCTTGTCTAGCTTTCTAATTAGTATAATTCTGTTATCAAAAAAATGAGTTTAAAAGTGTTTTCCCCTATTTTTGGAAGCATTTGAGAAGGACTTATTTAGTTCTTCTTTTAATGTAAAATTCAGCATTGAAACTGTCAGACCCTGGGCTTTTTTTTTGATGGAAGCATTTTGATTCCATTTCTTTACTCATTACTGGTCTATTCTTATTTTCTCTCTTTGTCATTCAACATTGAGAAGTTGTATGTGTCCAGGAGTTTACTTATTTCCTCCAAACATCACTCAATCCGTTGGTGTATAATTGTTCATGGTGTTTGCTATGGTTTGAATGGGTACTCCAAATTGCATTTGTCAGAAACCTAATCCCCAAACTCATATGTTAATGGTGTTTGGAAATGGACCTTTGGGAAGTTACAGGGTCTCCAGAGCTGTACTTTCATGAATGGACCAATCCATTCATGAATTAATGAATGGATGAGTCATTTTTAGGGGAGTGGCTCTGATATGAAAGTGAACTCTCTAGTCTGTCTGCTGTCTTGCTATGTGATGTCCCCCCACCTTGGCATGACCCAGCAAAAAAACCCTCACTAGATGCTCAGATGCCAGTACCCTGCTCTCTTCCTTCCCAATCTCCAGAATTCTGAGACAAATAACTCTCTTCTTTATAACTTACCCAGGTTGAGGTATTCAGTTATAGCCACAGTAAGCATGCCCATAGTGTCTCATGATCCTTTGTATTTCTATGGTGCGGGTTATAACATATCCTCTTTCTTTACTTCTTTGCAACTTCCCTCTTTTTTTCTTAGTGTAGCTAAAAGTTTGTTGTTATCTTTCCAAAAAAGTCAGCTGTAGGTTTTGTTGATCTTTATATTGTGTTTCTTCTCTGTATTTCCTTTATTTCGTCTCTGATCTTTATTATTTCCTTCCATTTGCTACCTTAGGCTTGAGCTTGTTTTTTTCCTACTTCCTTGAAGTGTCAGGTTATGTATTTGGGATCTTTCTAAGTATTTATTGTTATAAATTTCCCTCTCAAAATTGTTTTTGCTGAATCCCACAAATTTTGGTATGTTGTTTTCCCAGTGAAATTGGTATTACATATTTTTTTACTTTCCTTATTAATACCTTTATTAACTCATTGATTATTCAGGAGCATGTTGCCTTATATCTATGCATTTGTGAATTTTCTGAAACTCATCTTGTTACTGATTTCTGGTTTAATTCCATTGTGTTTATAAAATATACTTAAGATGATTTCAATATTATTAAATTTAACACTTATTTTTCTGCTTTATTTTAAATTTTTTTGTAGTTGTTCTTTCTTGTGGTGCTGGATGTTGAACGCAGGACCTCAGGCATAGTAGGCAAGCTCTCTACCACTGAGCTGTATTCCTAGCCCTGCTTAATTGATTTTTGACAAACGTGCAAAAGCCATTAAGTGGCATAGGACAGTCTTTCAACAAATGTTCCAGGAGGACAAGGATGGACATCCCTGAGCCAACAAATGGACTGCTGCCTAAGCCTCACCCCTGCCATCCAAAGGGATCATAGGCTTAAGCATGAAAGAGAGACTATGAAAATCAGAGAGAGGGAGAGCAGTCTCTGCGTTTTGGGCTGGGAAATAGTTCCTGGGCCTGACTCCAGCAGCAGGTTGCATGAGGCGAGAGAGACCAGTCGGGCCTCATGAGCACTGAGAACTTGCTAGGTGGAGGGTTCCTGAAGACGGCAGAGAGAGAGGCTGCAGCCTGGGGGAGGTGTTCGCAAACCGCGCGTGGGACAGGAACCGAGTCCAGGCTGCAGCACCAGTCATCAGAACCTCCGGAGGAAGAGAGCAAACCATGCAGAGGGAGGGCGGAAGACCCCACAGACAGTTCCCTGGCTAGAACACGGCCGTGGGGCGCCCGAGACGCTCACCACACTCCCTCATCAGGGGAAGGTAACCCAATCCACCAGGAAACGGTGGCCTGTGGGCCAATCGGGCTCACCACCTGCCCTTGCGGTCTTATGGTGGCTCAGAGGGTGGACTGGCCTGCCTGCCATTGGAAGCTGTCCCTGAACAGTAGCCATGACAAAGCCGGGCCCACTTGGCTGAGATAAACTGTCCCACCCTTTCCAGAAAAGCAGGCTGAGCCCCGGCTCCAAGGCTGCTCAGAGGACCCAAGATCTGAACATGCCTCCACTGTGTCTTGTACACACAACTGCCAGGTTCCTCTGTGTATCATAGTGACAGGCACCATCTTTTTCAAGGCTGAATAACATTCTACTGTGCAGATGAGCTGTTGCCTTGTGTGGTCATCCATGGATTGCTGCCTGGTCTGACCACGTATCCGGGCTGTCCTGAACAGTGCGACGAGCACAGGAGTGCCCATGTCCCTTGGAAATCCTGGTTTAATTTCCTTTGGCCGTGGGCCCAAGAATGAGACCACCGGGTCACGTGCGCTGTCTGTAGATCTGGGGGACGGAAAGGCTGTTTCTCTTGCTGGCTGTGTGAGTTGGCGTCCCCACAGTGGCCTGGCAGGGTCCCTTTCTCCACATGCTGAGCAGTGTCTCTGGTCTTCTTGGCCTTCTGGTAACAGCCGCCCTGACAGCCAGGAGTGCCATCTCCCTGTGGTTAAGTCCCGCCTCCCAGTGACCAGCAATGCTGAGCACCACTGTGTACTTTTCACATGCTCCTTGGCCATTGGTGTGACTTCTTTTGAGAAGTGTCTATTTAGGTCCTTGGCCCATTTTCAAGCTGCACTGCCTTTTGCTATTGAGTTGCATGAGTCTTTTTTATTTTGGTGTTAACCTCTCACCGGATGTGAGTTTGTGAATACGTATACACACATCATCCCATATATGCAGTTGTGTAGTATTAATCATAAGTGACACATAAGAAGCCAGTCTTATATATATTTTATGACACTCATATATGGGATCGTTTTCTCAGTTTGGGGACAGGGGACAGATGCTGCTACTGTATGGAAAGGCTACTGATTTTTATGTGTTGATTTTAAACCCTGACAGCATCTGCCTTTTGACTTGAGGACACAGAGCAAGAGATGTACAGGTCCCTGGGGCGTGGACAGTGTGCAAGAGAGAGTCAGCTGCTAGTGGGACATTCTGCATACTAAGTCCCAAGTGACAGGGGCGTCCCTGTGATCTTTAATAAACACATATGTGTGTGTCCAGGTTCCTGAGTCTCATGATGGTATGGACCGGACTCCAGGAGAGATGCCCTGGCCCTGGGCAGTGGGCTTTGGGCTGCACATACTCAGGTGACTGTGGCTCCATGGGGCCAGCAGAAGCCTGGACCTCAGAGCTGTGTGATGCCTCAGGACCTTGGCTGAGTGTTCTGCATGGGGAGGGTCTGGGTCCTCCCCCAGGTGGGACAGGTGTCGGGGTCCAAGCCCTCCAGTTTTCTGGCCTTGGTGGCTCTGAGCACTGGCCATGGTGATTTCCATGGGGAGGTTCTTCTAGAAGGCCAACCTGCAGGGCCTCAGACCTACCAAGGTAATCGGCTCCATGGCCACTCAGGGCCACCCAGGGCCACTCAGGAGAGTCGGTCACATGATTTCTAGGCAGCACCAGCGTCTCACTGGACAAGAGCAGCCAAGCATTTTGTGCTTTTCTCTCACCTCAGCACAGAGTGGGCTCAGCTAGTGGGGCTTCAAGTGAGACTGCCGGGGGTACTGCCCGGAGTGGCATGGCGGTCCTCCTGGGGAGGCTCCAGGGGGTGGGCAGTGCTAGAAATGAGTCAGGAGGAGCAGCAGTGGCTTCCAGCACCAGAGCCAAGGTGCTACCACTGGAGTGACCAAGATCTCTGAGATGGGGCAGAGAGATGGAGGCTGGAGAGGGTGGCGGGGTGTGGTGGAGCTGTGGTCATGGCCACCAGGTGACCTGGGGTGGGACACAGGGACACTATGAGAGCAGCACCCAGAGCAGGCAAGGAACCCGACAGGACATGGGCGAAAGGCCTTGCGCTGGGAGGCTGCAGACGGCCCAGGCCACTGGCACAGAGCAGGACAGAGGGGGGACTTCCAGAGATGGTGGCTGATGGGGGAGGGGGATGGAGCTGCAGAGTTTGGTGCCACCTTTTGACCCCAGCAGGTGGAGGAAGGAGGTTCAGGAGGGGACAGTGTGGGATCGCCCTGGGCGCAGAGGCCTGGGGAAGGCTCAGGAGGCAGGAGGTGATGGGGCTGGGGCTGGAGTGGGGCTGGGGCTGGAGTGGGATGGGGCTGGGGCTGTAGCGCCCTGCTGGGCCGGGTTCAGTCCCCCGATCTCCACACAGAGACAGCAACAGACAACCTAGGTCCTCCTCCAATGCCCTGGGAAGTGACAGGGAACACAGTTCAGGTGCTGCTCTGCGTTGAGTCCCAGGGCATCTAAGTGGGCAGGGGCTGAAAACAATGCTAAGTAAAAAGTGAGTGGCTTTCACAGGGGACCTTGGAGGGGCCACACCTGCAGCAGCGTGGCTTCCTGGTGGACTCTGCGGTGTCCACGGATGTTATGGACAGAAGCTTCACTGGCTTGCAGGATGATTGCAGAGTGATGCCAGCGCGGCACCTGTCAGGGGGCCCCAGGGGCTTTTCCAAGTCTGTTTCTTGGTGCTTCCTCCCATCCCCGGACACTCCTTATTCTTTTCACCTCCTCAAAAGGTCAATTCCAGGAACCCTCACCCAGGGTACCTAAGTCTAGAGCTGCTTAGGGCCTTGCCCAGCTAGTTCCTGCCAAGATCCAGCACCCAGCATGAGGCTGGCCCATGGGACACCTCCACTCTCTGCCAAGTGGACAAATGTCCCTTCATGTCCCAACCACTAAAGTGTCAGCACACTGCTGCTGCTGCTGCTGGGGGTGTGGCATACAGCACGCAGCACCTTCTGTCACCCTGTGGGGGAGGATTACTGCTTCAGGGACGTCAAGTCTGGAACTTTGTTTTCAAGAACTTTAGTCTCAACCCTCAGCAGGTATCCACCACGGAGCTCACCTGCTAACCGATGACCGCCCCGCTGTGAAAGGGAGCTGTGTGGAGGTGCCAGGGGACACTGGGAGTGACAGACTGCAGCAGCTCAGGGCAAGCAGCTCCTTAGGAATGCAGACTACGGGGTCCTCTCTTTTGCTTTGCCTACAAAAAACTTCCTGTATTTTAAAAGCACCCTGGGCCAAGTTAATCTGTTGGTGGGCTGCTGTGGGCCACACAAGCCCCCACTTTCATTTTTTAAAATGGACCTGAGCAGTTCAGACTTGGACACACGTGGTGTCTGGTTCACATGTGATCCCACCATGGGGCCGGCATGGCCGCCTGGGGCGCTCATTCATTCCTGGCAGCCCGGGGCGTCCACGGGGTTATTACAAGTTTGCGCTAAGTGGGTAAATGGTGTCCCTGCAACTGCAGTTTCTGCGGCTGATAAACTCAGCAAGCATCTTCCCTGCAGTAGGACAAGGCCTTGGTGATGATGCAGGCCCCGGAGGATTTGGACTTTGGGTTATGGACTCAAACGTGGGCAGATCACTTCACACGCTGCGCCTCCTCTTCTCACGTGTCCAGTTGGGGTGACATCTGTCCCTACCTTGTAATGGCATCGAGATCATCAAGGGAGACAGTCCAGCTCAAAGCACTTAGAACTGTGCCTGGCAGCAAAGCACCCCAGGCCCGGCTGCCACCTGCCACTCTTGGTCTGGGGAGGCAAACCTCGCTGCCCATCTTGGCTCCTGGTGGTGCAGGAACTATCCACTGCGTGCCAGAAAAGGACCAGGCAGACCTGGAAGAGGCAGTGCCAGGGAATGGACCAGCAGGATCAAGGGTCAGGCTGGAGGGTCAAGAACACAGTACTCTCCCCGGAGCATTCTCTGTGACCTGGTGATTCTTCCTGCAGCATCTAGCCAGAACTATCCCTGGGCCTCTCTACATGGCCTAAGCCAGTGGTTCTGAAACCCACTGAATGACCTGAAGGGTTTGTTAAAACAGGGTGCTGGGTCCTGCCCTCAGAATTTGAATTCAGGAGGCTGGAGAGGAGAATGTGCACTTATAATAAGGTCATAGCTGCGGCCGCTGCCAGTTGTCCAAGAACCACACCTGGAGAACAAACAGTCTAAGAAATTATGACAATGCTCAGTCGGTGGGGGGGGGTCATGGAGGTGAAGGTAGAGCATCAGTTTTTGCCCAGTGGAGAAGAGGGGCCTGGGGGACTATGCCCTGGGACTGGCACTTGGAAGACCAAATCTGGGTTCTCCTTGGGCACTTTCGTCCAGTTGGTGTGGGGACCTGGGGGAGATGAGGTCAGAGCAGGCAGCAGCATGAAGGGTCAGGTAGGGGGACAGGTCAAGTCTGTGGGGCCGACTAGAGAGAACAGGAAGGTTAGTCCAGACGCAGGCCTGAAGGCCAGGTCCTCAGCCTGTCCTGCCTCTAAAACCCGGGGGGACTTCCTCCATGAAGCATTTCCCAAACTAGGGACTGAGACTCACAAGTCAAGTACCGTGTGACGAACAGCAATTTTAAAAACCGAATTGAAACAGAATGGAAGAGTTCATCACACCCAACACGGCCATGATCTCCTCGACTGGTTCTGGGCCTGTGTGCGTCCCTGTGCTGGGTCATGGTCTACGTGGGTCACAGCCTGAAGGCTCGGCTCACAGACCCAGAGGGGTGGCCTCTTCCTGCTGCAGCAGCTATCACAGCCTCTATCCTGGTGAGATGCTGACCCTAATATGAGGGGCATGAGGACTCCAAATCCCCAGAGCAGCAAGGGCCAGGCAAGAGGTGGAGGAGAGCCAGCCAAGCCCTAGAGGGGCTCCAGGAGGGCTCTTCCCCAGGGCATTTGAGAAGAGGGGAGAGCTCCCTCAGTCATGGGTGATGGGAGCTGTCAGGGAGCACGGAAGGCCACAGAGAGCTCGGACACCAACTCAGTGGTTGGCTTCATCTTGGGTACATCAGAGTGCCATAAGTGTTTTAGTGGGACAGCAGCTGGAGACCTTGGGTATGACAACACTGGGTGGCTCACCCAGCGCCTCCATCTCTAACCAGGTAAGAGACACCTGAGAGTTAGAGATCCTGGAATCACTAGCTTGGCCTGTCAGTCTGGCCACAACGCCAGCTCCTCTTTAACTACAGTCTTCAAGATGCTGTCACTGGGAATTTCGGTGGGGAATTATTTTCCCTCTCATGGGGGCCATTGTTTCTCACAGAGCAACCCAATATTGTGTCCATGTTGAGGCCTTGTTACGCTCTGATTGTCTCGGTTCACACATTAAGAAGCAGGTATAGCTCTGTCTGCTTGGGGACACTGAGGGCCCCAGACTGCTGGATCAATGGGTCCTTCCATGAGCTCATTATCAGAAGCTTCCAGCATTTTGGAGTCCAGACACTGAAAACATGGCGGCCAAGCAGAGAGCAGTCTTGCACTTTGGCCCCACCTTTGAATATGTAAGTTTCCTATTCTATCTAAAGGAAACTTTAGAAATTTAAGAGATCTTAAGAAATTAAAGCAATTTTCATTTAAGAAAATTTCACATTTAAGAAATTTTCAGAAATGCACAGAAACAGAAATGGCGGCAGAATTTGGAAGACAGTGTATTGCAAAAGCCCGTGTCACTTTTGCCCACCTCTTTCCTAAGCTGAAACCTAATTCTCTTCATCCTGGGTGCCGACTCACAGGAGGCCTTGAACATTCCACAATGTTCATGGCTAATTGTACTGCGGAACTGCCTGCTCCCTTTTTTCATGCTACGAACGTACAGAACACCAACAATTGCATCTTATTTCCTCTCATCGACCTTGATTGAGGCAGAAAAAGGATAAACAGCAAGTGCTGTTGCAAATATCCATCCAAAGTGGTAATTATTGCATCATTATATTCACTATTTTACTTGTCATGTACCATTAGAAGGTAACAAGATCATTGTCAGTCAAAGATTGTGGAAATAATTAGAGCATCTATAGGTTAGCGGGGAATCAGATTGTGCTGGTACCCATCAACGCCAAGGCGCCAAACATAATTAGAGAGAAAATATGCAAAGGTTGAGATGAGCGAAGCCCTGGGGATTAAATACCGTGACTGATTTGAGAGTGACTCTTCCATGTCCTGGCACTGCAGATGGAGGCCTCAAGCTAGGTGTGTGACAGAAGACAGGCAGTTCTGCTCGCAGCAGCGCCTCCAGATGCCACTGGCTGCCTGTGAGGCCCTGAGCAGGGCACAATTTTGGAGAACATGCTCTACAGGGTTTTCCAAACTGCTGGGTTTTCCTCCCATTTATCCAGCCTCGGGGCTGGCCGTTAAGAAATGGGACAGTGGGGAGTGGGCTTCTGCTCACCTCTGGCTACTAACACCTGGGGGCCCACCAGGAGTCTTGTCAAGGGTCCAAGGATGTCCCCTAGCACCCTGTAACCACGGATTTAAAGTCCCCACGTTCAATGCCATCCACCCCCATGTTCAATGCCCGCCCAGCAGCCACCTGGCCCCACTGCTAACCATGACTGCTGTTGGGCTTCTTTCCCAGTAAGACACAAACACCAATCCAAAGACCAATGTCATCAGGTTGATACGAGAAAATTTAACAACTTTTTACATCGTGAAAAAACAAAACAGGTTTAGAAGCCAGAGGAGCCTGCAGACCAAGGAGGGGTACACCATGACATCAACGAGACACAGGGGAAATGCCGAGGAGCAGCACACGAGGATTCCAGGTGAGGTCAGAGGAACGAGCAGAGGGCACTGTCCTCACGCCCCCCCCCCAGGGTCCTCGCCGATGGCCACAAGCACAGGCTTCTGCTCTGAGTGTGGAAGTAGGGTGGGGACACACAGCACTGGCTACCTGGGCCGCATAACACATACATCCTCGCCAACATCCAGAAGTCCCTTCCTGTGAGTTTTACAGCATTTTTGTTTAAAATACACAAATGAAAAAAAAATCCATAACCCATGGGGGAGGGGAGGGCGCAGATGGTTACAGACACTAACTGGTGGGAGGCTAACTGAGCCGGGGAGGGCACCAGCCACCGCGGGAGAACCTCCTGGTCTCGCGCGGGCCGGGTTCGGGCTCGGATTCGAGGTGCTTCTGTCCGAGAGCCTGGTCTTGCACAAGTGTGGCTTCTTCCCTAAGAACCGATGGCCACTGCACA
Organism: Ictidomys tridecemlineatus; assembly: GCF_052094955.1. Lineage (NCBI taxonomy): Eukaryota > Metazoa > Chordata > Mammalia > Rodentia > Sciuridae > Ictidomys > Ictidomys tridecemlineatus. Next base: position 371,542 of record NW_027521246.1, read on the forward strand.
CAAACAAGCAGCTGAAAGCTTGGTTCACATTTTTTAATAACATGGCACAGTTTACATTACACAAGAGGCTCTACCGATGAGAACATGCTGAAGATTCAGTTCCTTCACTTTGCTTTTCACACAGGGTCTAGAAAGGACTTTGTTACATACAGGATAAACAGCAAAAGGTCTGTATAGAACAATCTCTTTACAATACTGAAAGCTACCACTACAGTTCCAGTGTACATATTCCTTGGATTTTTTAACTTGCTGTCTTTAAAAAAAAAGAAAACAGAAAAAAAGCAAAAACAAAAAAACAAAAAAAAAAAAAAAAACAACCCAAAAAAACAAAACAAAACACTGCAAAACATCTGGTGTTCACAAAATCTGAAGCTTACAACTAAATCTTCAGTTTACTACTAAAATAGATCTCTCTGCTTATTAGAATCAATGGTCTGTAGTTAACATTTTTTTTTTTTGCAAAAACAGGATAACAACGTCAGATAGCGCTTTAATATACTAGAAGACCAAATGGAATTAATTTTATTTCATACATGTATTTTATAGTCCAGTAGACAAGATGTATTATATTTCTCTGCTAGTAAAGTCATATTCTCTCCAAATATGTAGACAAGAAGTTTAATGTATTATAAAAGTATCATGAAGAGACATTAAAATTGATGCAAACTCAAAAACACACACGACTTCTCCTCTGCCACCTGTCACCTCTGTGAATCTCGATGGCTCTGTGAGGTCGACCTGTCTTGGCTATGCCCAGACCTTGTTATTGACTAGGGTACAGTGCGTCGCGCTGGGAACCTGCCTCACACTCAGCGGTTTCTGAATACAGTGAAAACATATTCATCATCTCAGAAAACGCAAAGCTTTCTTTCAGGATCTGTTTGGGTGTAATTAAATCACACTGCAAAATGAGGACGTGTGTATATATATGAAATAGGACACACTTAAAAAAAGGCATGGTTCCCACCAGAGGCATGTGAGGTCACGTGACTGGCGGTGACCGATTCTGACAGCTTGCTCTGTCTGCCAGACACCGGCTGCCGGCCCCTGATTTTGGCATCTGACCAATCCCACCCTCCCTGGCACTGGTTTGCCTTCCTGGGGCGCACCTGCCCCTGAAGCCTACAAGCAGCAACTTCAGATGCAAAGTTCCAGCCTGCTGTCCCCTCTGCAAAATAGGATGTTTCTCCATTTGAAAAAAAAAAAAAAACAAGCAAGGAAAACAGAGTCATATCACTTAAGCGCTTGTTCAGGGAAAATATGACCTTAAGTATGTTGTAAATGGATTTGAAAAGGCTCCTTTGAGTTAGGCGGACTTTTGTGAGAAGTCCTAACGTTCATTGCATAGTTGAAGGGTTTAGCTGTCTCTAACAATACGGGAACACAGCCTTAGCAGACCGTGCTCACTGATATCAGGTTTGCAAATAGCACATTTCAAGAAGTAGTAATGCATTATGTTACTTAATCTTTATCTATTTACATTTGTACAAAGTAAAGCTTTCATCTCACCCTTTGCATATATGAACCACCAGCTCATGAAGCAATCTCTTTACAGGACTATGTACACGGCCTTCCCTTCCCATCTGAAAGAGCTCTGCGTGATGGATGATGTGGGCTCCCCCATCCTCCTCAAATTGGTGTGTGTTGTCATCTTTACTGTTTTGGCTGAAATCAAGAAGTTTCATACAAGGAACAAAGAGTAAGAGACATGAGAACAGAGAACATATGACTTAGCTAAAGGATCTGAAAAATTCCAACATAGAATATACAAAAACATTTCCAAATCTGCACAGAGTCTGTACATGTTTTACAAGGGGAGCTGGTGAGGGGCTGCGATGAAATGGCAGTGTGAAGAGGACAGGCTGGGGTATGGCCCCCGTTCGCCAGGACAGTGGACTGCCCCGAGTGGGGCAAAGGCAGCCACCTGACCTACCTGTCTGGATTTCAGAAGAAGCTTAACAGGGACAAAGTACTGGGGATGAGGGTGAGTGGAGAGTGGAGGGGCTCATCCTAGCTGTGTAAGAGCCATGGGCCTCAATCAAGGCCAAGACCGGGAGGAAGCACTGTCCCAGAGCCAGAGGGGGCCCACAGGTCTCTAAGCCAGAGCTGCGGCCACAGAGCCTGCTGCCCAACTTCTCAGGGTCCTTTCATGTTAAAGGTACATTCTAAAAGCCCAGAGCAAAGTGACTCCCAACTGGCCGCAGTGCCAGTGGAGAGTGGATGTAAACATTAAAGGAGTCTCTGCCTCCTGACCCTCAGAACAAAGGCCAGTGTCAGTCAAAAGGCTGGGGACAGAACCAGCACCAGGGGGCCAAACAAGGAGTGGAAAAGGTATCCAGGGACCCAGGAATCTGGGGCCATACCCAACACTGGGCATTAGGTCAGTAAGAGCCAAAGTCCCAAGGGCACTTGGAGGCCAGCAGTAGAATAGCAGGCTAGGGACACAGAACATCTTGGGGATATTGAGGATAACTTTAGAGCTCCTTAAGTAATGAGAATGTGAAAGGAGAACACCAGAGACCTAGTGTGGATTGGAACTTCTGAGGAGTAGGCAGAAAATGCAGAGCAGAGTGGCAAGAATGTCAAGCCCAGCTGAGATGGGGAATCACTCAAGGTTCAGGATGCCCAGACAGACCTGGCCAAGGTGAGGAGAGGAGAGATGCAAGCTGTCTCCAGGGCTAGAAAGAGAGGCAGAAGACCAGGCGGCCACGTGGGTGAGAAATGGACGTGCCCCTGCACCTCTGGGTTCCTAAGCTTATGTGGAAAGGCCAAGGAGAGTGACCTCAAGGGGAAGACAGAAGAGGAGCAAATTCTATTAAGCTTCCTGACTTCCATCAAGAGGCCATGTGAATCCATCAAGAGCACCCTGAAAGGTGTGTCCTACTCAGTGACAGGTGAGCTGGACAGCCTGGGGTCTAGAGCTGGTCTGCTGTGGCCACACCCCACTTCAGCCATGTATAGCTTGAGCTGAATGCTGTCCACGTTGGCCATGGGTTCGGAGATTGTTATCATACTGCTCAGGAGGAGGAGAATTTGTTTTTTTTTTGTCTTTGTTTTTTTTTTACAAAAGAAATCAACCACTCTACCGTGACAGTGCTGAAATGGTGAAGTGGGGAACAAAAAGTTTGGAGAGAGATTATACGACCTGCTGTGACGGGGTACTTACCAAAGCCTTCACCAGCACCCAGAGTTAAAATGAATACATGTTATTGGGAGCTGGAAGGAAAGGAGATCGACAGTCATTAGAGGAGCTCGGTCCTGCCCCTGGAGAGGCAGTGTACAGCTGTCTAAAAGTCCAACCCAAAAGCAAAAGTGTGGGTGGGCAGGGGGGCATTAAAAATGAAAGGGACCAAACAGGTGTCAGGATCACCTGATCACACATATCTAGCTCATGCAGAGGCTCTGAGCATGCAGAAGGGCTGCTGTGACGGTGTATGTCATCAACTTGGAACCCCGTCTCCTCTCCCTGCCAGACCCTGCTTCCTGTCTTCTCAACATGGGCAAACTACAGTGAGCCCCCGAGACCACTCAGGACCTCCACCTGAACACATGCAGAAGCCCTACAGGCTGTCCCTTAAAGAGCCCTCATTCACTTTAGAGATACACTTTAGGTCTCCTCTGCTCCCCAAATAGGAACAGACATGTCTGCAAGACCACCAGCTGCACATCCAGAGACTGTGAGGCATCCAGGACATGCAGGGCTGGCAGCCCCTCCTACTAGAGACTAGTAGCAGAGAGCTGTAGGGCTCTCCAGGCCACAAGGACATGCCACAGGTCTTGATGGCTCTGGGCCTGGTCCTGCAGTTCTTCACTGCACTATTTCAACCCCACGAGAGCCACAGGTGCTTTTGCTTCTAGTAGAGGCTATGGCCAGCCCTTGGGTGGAAGAGATGGGAGTCAACTGTTTGCAGCCATCAGCTACATCACTGTCTCTGGCCCTAGGGATGAATGGGACAGTGGCCTCCTTAAACCAGTGGCTTTGCACACATCCACCAACTCCACTGTGTAAGCCTGCCATTGCAACTATATGACTCGAGTTCATTTCCAAGAGTATAGTTTCCTTCATCTTGGAAGGTCTGGTGTCAGAGGAGAGTCCAGGCAGGTATGGAAAGCTAGAGGTACTCACTAACTGACAGGTTTCCAAGTCCCCCGAAGGCATTGCCACCAACTGCTGCTAGGCCCGTGAAGGTGGACGGCTGATTGAAAGGCTCTGCAAACAAAGGCAGGAGGAAGGAAGGGCTCAGATTCCCCAGTGGGACGGGAGCAGTGGGGTGGGGGTGGGTGGGCGAAGCAAAGCCAATCCCGGTCCCACCCACACCTGGCTTGCCTTCCTAGTGGGGTTGGTAAGTACCCATGAGGACTGTGTCCCTGCCCTGCTGAGGGACACAGGAGCCCCGTGCTTCAAGGTGTCTTCCCGCACCTCTCCCAGGAGGGTGCTCTGCAGCCTCTCACTGGACAGAATTAAGACCACTCCTTACATTCCCAGGGGTGAAGGCCTACCATACCCTGCGTCTGCTTGGCCACATGCAGAAAATATCAGTAAATAAAGGCCACAAAACCAGGGGCCTCTGTAATATCAGCCTGTCTTTCTTCCACCTGCCGAAGGTGCCTTGGCTGTAGAAGGTGTGGATGTTTCCTCCCAGGGAGGGACAGAATGCCCTGGACTCCAAGTCCCTGAGGCACCCAGGACAAGCTGTCCCCAGCTGTCCCCCACCATTAACTCAGGGCAGAGCAGGACTAGCACAGACATACTGGCGAGGGAGGTGGTTTAGGCGGCAGTGAGTCCTGAGGTGGTGCCACATGCTGACTGGGCCCCAGTGGCGAGTGACTTATGGAGGACGGTTCCCCATGTGCTGGTAGGCACAGCAGGAGCCACCTTGCCCCCGTGAACTCACCCAGGTGAGCAGCAGGGTTGAGGAAGTTGCTGTGATGAGAAGGTGGCCCAAAAAGGGTCCCGGTGGGGTGTGCAGCACCTGGTGAGTCAAACACCACCAAGGTCAGGGCTTACAGAAAGCAGCTTCGAGGAGCAGCCTGCTTCACCAGGCCTGGGGACCCCAGGAAGTCTGCTGGGGTGAGGCCCATGCCTGCCTGGCCCCTCTCCTCTTTCCCAGCAGGGCAGAGCCTCGCCTTGGGTGCCAGGAAGAGCCAGGTTCCTCGTGGATTCAGTAGCAAACCCCGTGCCTGCAGGGCATCCTGGTCCATGCTGAGGTGCCTTCCTCACAGGTTCCCCCCTATCTACATTTGCTTCTCAACTCTTTATCACACCTGATATGTATGCTTGTAAGTCGCAAATCCTTCTCCTGAGGTGGCTGGGGAAGGAAGGAAAGAAGGAAAGGGAGGACCAGATGTGCATGAGTTAGGGAAGGACAATGCTTCCATAGCTCAGGCCATGGGGTGGGGCCACTCACAGCTCATTGCCAGGGGGCATGGCCTGGATGGGCATGGCACCGAGGGAGCTCCACCCTGCTGTGTATATCAGGCATTAGTCTCTGACAGTGAGATAAAAATGGTGAATTTAACTAACATTAACTAGTAATAAATACCAGGTTAAAGTTTTATAATATAACCATTTTGGGGAAAAATTCAAGCGTAATCAGGACCTATATTTACCCATCTACCAACAAGGTTCCATAATGCCTGGCATTTTGTCTAAGTTCCTATAAATAAGTGCAAATTCCCTCAAGAAAAGACAGTGCAGGAGGACTGTCCCTGGGCTGTCAGGGCCACCAGCATGGGAGAAGTGTGGATCAGGCACTGCCTCTCAGCATCTGAAGGGACCTGGGCTGTGGTCCACCTGGTGGCTTGTTTTCCACCTGGGAGTGCAGAGAGGATCCCCCAGGTCCACAGCATGTGCATGCTCTGGGACTTTCCGAGGGCCCACCACTTGCCACCTCAATGGACTTTTGGCCACACGCTGTCTGCAGTGCAAGCTCCTGAGAGTTTCAGTGGAGACCATGCTTCACTCCACCCAGGCCTCAGGGATGCCTACAGTTCCAGAATTATCAAAGCAAAAGATGCAATTATTCTACTTTGGCTCAAATGAAAGCCAGGGAGAAATCTATTTCTCTCCAAAAACTGCTCTTAGTGTGGCCATGTCTCAGAGCCAGATTCCATGGCAACAGAGCCTTAAAATGTGACAGAACCAACAGGAAAGCCCGAGACCTCAGCAGATTCCTCTGACCCTCAAGAGTGGTCCCCTTGCTCTGGCAACAAGGCCTAGGATGAGGATTCTTGCAACTCTCTCTGCCTCCGTGGGAGACCATGTGCCCCCAACATGAGCCATGGGCGGCAGCAGGCCGGCAAGTGAAACAGGGAGCCCATCAACACTCAAGTCCACAGTGGGCATGAAGCCACTTGTCACCAGAGTCAGCCTAGTGCTGCCATTTTTAAGTATTTACAAAAGCCAGGTGGACCACCTTCTCTACCACAGCCCAACCCTGACAACCAGCTCAGTTGGGTTTCTTTACCATTAGATCCTGAAACACAGCCAACTGTCACAGTGCAAAGCCACCCCTTGCCCGTGCGTGTCCCCACAGTTCCTGGCACCCCTTTTACTTCTGACTGGCCCTTGGATCTTCCCGTCTTTCTCGGTGGCATCTGACAATCTGACATGCTGTGGGTTGCACTGGTTTGGTACACACAGCTCCAGAGTCCCTGCAGGGGAGGACGGTCTCTTTCCCTTCCAGGTGTACCAGGATGTCATTTAGGTGGTGAGTGAGTGAGAGCACAGGGTCCAGACCTATCTGTTTGGCTACCTGAGGACCACATTTTTCACTCCATTGCCCCCTGAACTCACCAGAGGCAGAGAACAAAGTTGAAGGTCGAGCCAGTTCATGGGGGTGGTGGATGGCTCCAAAGAGACTGGGGCCTGGTGGGCGGCTCAGGAACTCAGGCTTCAGTCCCAAGTCCAGCTTGTGTGGGTCTGACTGCATCTGCTTCTGCAGTGGCAAGGGGACAACAGAAGATGACATTCCAAGTGAGTAGTAGGAGAGATTCACTCAGAGCCTGAGACCATGGGAGTGGGCTCTTGGAACGGTCCACACCTGGGCACTGGCCCTGGTGAGGGTCAAGTTTAGGAATGCTGGGAGAACCAGGTGACCCTCAATACCAGAAGCAGGTCCACCTAGGAGGGGTCAGCAGGGACTGCTGCATGGGTGTGCCTGGTTCTCACAGAAGAAGAAGCACAAAGGGCAGGCATGGAGCCTGGCTGGAGGCTGGCCTGTGGCTATTTGATCAGGGAGGGCAGCCACGTCTGTTCACTCACCTGGTGCCCCTGAGTGGTTTACTATATTGCTGTAAAGGTCCATTTTAGAAAGTTTTAAAATAATAGCATTTTAAAGCTCATTTTATTAGGAATTCTGTGTGAATAATCTGCTGTGTAAATTAATTGTTTAATGCCTCTTAGCCATACTCTAATAGATTACAGCACATTAGTAACTGAACATTATGAAGAAATATTTGCATGCCTACAAGCTAATTTTCTAATGATCACTGTTACATATAAAAAACATAAAACAAAAAACAAGATGAAAGCAAAGTACGTGTATCAGTTTATCTAATGGGGGTGTTTCTTCTTAGGACTACTCTAATCTCTGGAGGAGGAGGAGGAGGAGGAGAAAGGGGGGAAGGAGGAGGAGGAGGAGGAAGGGGGGAAGAGGAGGGAGGGGGGAGGAGGAGGAGGAGGAAGGGGAGGAGGAGGAGGAGGAGGAGGAGGAAGGGGAGGAGGAGGAGGAGGAGGAGGAAGGGGAGGGGGAGGAGGGGAGCAGGAGGAAGAGGAGGAGGGGAGGAGGAGGAGGAAGGGGAGGGGGAGGAAGGGGAGGTGGGGGAGGAGGAGGTAGGGGGAGGAGGGGAGGCGGAGGAAGAAGGGGGAGGAGGGGAGGAAGACGAGGAGGAAGGGGAAAGGGAGGAGGAGGAGGAGGAAGGGGGAAGGGGAAGAGGAGGAAGGGGAGGAGGAGGGGAGGTGGAGGAGGAAGGGGGAGGGGGCGGAGGAAGAAGGGGAGGAGGAGGAAAAGAAGGAGGAGGGGGAGGAGGAAGAAGGGGAGGAGGAGGAAAAGAAGGAGGAGGGGGAGGAGGAGGAGAAGGAGGAGGAGGGGGAGGAGGAGGAGGAGGGGGAGGAGGAGGAGGAGGAAGTGGAGGAAGGGGAGGGGGAGGAGGAGGAGGAGGAGGGGGAGGAGGAGGAGGGGGAGGGGGAGGAGGAGGAGGGGGAGGGGGAGGAGGAGGAGGGGGAGGAGGAGGTGGCAGCTAGTCCAGGCAGTGGCCCATGGAGATCCTCTCCTACTATGAAGTCCTGGCTTCATTTCTTTTCACCTGCCCACCCTGTTGCTGGCCTTCCAGCTTACCTTCCTCTGAGGCTGTGGGCACTGGCCAGAGGCTTCCTCTAGGCTCTGGCCTCTCTCTGGAGCCAGGTAGCCCTCTCGCATGCATGGCTTCAAGTCTGCTGGCCTTCTTATTTCTTGACAGCCTTCCTTTTGAGTCAATTCCACACCTCCCAGACAAGCACTGCCCTCCATGTCCCTCACCTCCCATGGCCTGGGACTCTGAGACCTGAGATGAGCTGCTTTCCCCTTGTTGAGGGCTCCTTCATGGCCCAGCTGCTCTTGCCCCACCCCAGCCCTCCTCCTCCTGCCTGCTGCACAATAGAGAAGCTGTGGGAGAGGGTCTCTGCAACATAGCAGGGGCCTAGGAAGTGGGCTGTCCCTCAGCACCGCAGTCAGAGGCCCCTGGTCCTCGAGAGTTACTGACACCTGCTGGGAGCTCCTGCTTAGGAGCAACACCTGGGAAAACAAATGGAACTTGCGGCCTTGGGCACCACAGATCATTATTGCAAATGCCTGAGGAGTGAGACAGGGAGAGAGGGACCCTCTGAGCCCCGCGGTGAGCAGCCCCGAGCCTACTAGGCAGCTCACTAAAGAGCTGAGTAAATGAGCACTGCTGAGCAAGGGGAGGGGACATCTGCTCAGACCCACAGGGACTGCCATAATGGAGTCCCTCCCTAAAGGAGCAGCGGAGCCCAAACCAAGCCTGATTCTCCTGAGTACCTCCTTTAATTTGGTTGCCAAATTATTCGGTGCTAACATCGCATGGTGTACAGCACAGATCCATTAAACCAACTCAGGTCCATGAAGCCAAACGGAGGCTGGGATTGCCAGCATTTTGTGGGAGGGGAAGGTGAACAGAGCCATCTCCTGTTCAAGGGTCTTGCTGATTGAATGGGGATAATGAGAGCTGGAGTTGCCAGGGGTGTTTCTATGGAGAAGCTGCTACACACAACATCCTTCATCACGTTCAACCAAAGGACAAAAGGAAGACATCTTGTGCCTATAGTTCTGCTGACCATGTCACCCGGAACCAGAAAGCATGGACTAATCAGCAACATCACGAGGTCCCAATTACACTGAGCGCAAAAGGAGGGAAAAGTGAGCGGCACTCACTGATATGCGGTCAGCACCAGGGGCAAGTGTCCAAAGCCAAAGGTCTCGTGGAGGTTTGTTTCTCCCTTCTAACTAGGTTCATTCTTTGCTTCTGAACCACTGAACCCTGCAATGTGACTGGCGTGTCCTCCTTGCCTATGGGCCTCAGGCTGACCCTAAATGCTGCCAGGACCTAGTCACGCATGAAGAAGTGGACGGAGAAACCTATGCTAGAAAGACCTGCTTGGATGTTTCCCATCATTTTTCCAGGCTGCAAAGACCCAGGCTAAAGTGTGGACGTCAGGTTCCATGTGCCTGAACCAAGTCCCAGAACCTTGTCACGTTATCACCCACATGCTCTCTCTCCTCCCTCCTGTGCCACAAAGGCTCTGGTCAAGCATGGACCATCTTCATCTGTATGGTGCAAATAAAAAAGACCTGCCTCAGGTGGTCCTGGCAGGTACTGACTGTCTCTTAACACCTGGATAAGTCACCAGGAAGACTGACAGATGGTAAGAGCAGGCCCAGCGTGACCTCCCAGAAGGGCTAATGTGATCATGCACGCTGCTGACGGAGGTTCAGCACCACCATCTCCACATGGGGCATAAATATCATTTCCCCAAACCCAAAAAGGAAGAGAACACATGGGTTGCTACTGAAAAACAAAACAAAACCATCTTCTGTTGGCTTTCTCAGCCTCTTAAGTGTTCTCCATATTCTAGTTCTTGCTCATTATAAATAAAACCTTTATTTCAGGATTTAAACCACATTTAAACCCTTTGGATCTTACTATTTAAGTAAGATGACAAATTTATCAAAAGGAAAGATGCACCAGGGAGCTACCAGTTTGCTTTTGTTCTGTGATTCTGCTGCTGGAGGTTTCCCTCGTTAAGGTTCTCAGGTGGGCTTCCCGAGGGACCTCTCCCTGCCTCTGGTCTTCAGACCCTGTTTTGAATACTCTTACTCAGGTGCTTCTGGGCAGATCACATGCTCGAACCCAGCTCCCCGCCCCCCGCCCCCTCCCTCTGTGAACCAGGAAGGTCGGACTGACCTTGACTTTCTGTTGGTGGTGGTAAATCTGCCAGGAGATGTGAACATGCATAGCACACCACTTCCCTGGTTTCTGGAACAAGAAAGAGCAAAGTGGTCAGAAGGAGACATTTCAGGGAAACCACCTGCAAATCCCCCGAGCTCTCAGCAGATTCTGGCTGCAGAGACTTTTTCATGAAACAAGAGAGCTTTGTGCCTCCAAGAGCCTCCCGTCAGCAACCCTGCCAGGCCCAACCATCAGGGAGCCATAATCGCTCTCCCCCTCTTCCTGGGGCCCAGACATCGGCCACCACTCAGGAAGCCATACTTGACAAGGACCCCCGGTTACCAAGGACAAGATGGGAAAAGCCTGAATCCCACTTTATGCCTCTTCTTTCTTTTCTGGTGCCAGCTGGCAGACCTGGTGAAATAGGAAGTCCTACTTAACAAATGTGGCTATGCTATAATGCAAATCAGCTGTTCACAAGGGCTAGGAAGTGGGCTGTCCCTCAGCCTAGGAAGTGGGCTGTCCCTCAGGGAGCATCGAAATCAAATCAAAACAAGAAAGGGCACAGGACCTGTCATAACCTCCCCATGGCTGTTGCTTCTTTAACCCCCAAAGCGGGGCAATGGAATCCATCCCACTTCTGTTGAAGTCCAGTGACCCCATATGCTTCATTAAGAGCTGACCACTCATTCATGCTGGGACACTGTTCATGTCTAAGAGAAGGGGAGGGGAGGGGAGGGGAAGGCATTCCTTCCTCCCTACTCTCCAGGCTTTTGTCAATACCAAGTCCCTCCTCCACCCCTGGAGGAGTGCAGATCAATTTGCATCTCCCAAATCATTCTTTGGTTTCTGAGCAGTGGGGTGATGGCAAGTGCCTCTCTTCTGCCACTCAGGGCAGGGACCACCTCTTTCTGCCTCCTGCCAAGCAATCTCCTCTTAAGCCTAGAGTGCATGCACGGTAACTACTGGACAAAAGGAAAGAACTCCATTCTGCACTGGCAAAGGACAGAAGTTTCAGGTTTCTGTAGTAGGGAGCTATTCTTGAAATACAGACTCAGGACTTTTCTCCTGTCATGGACTGACAGGTTGTTTGGCATCACAAGTACCACACTGCCTCACCTAAGTGAGGACACAGACCTCCTGTTCCCTTTGGAGAAGGTGGATTATCTGAGAGTATGCACCAGAAATGGGTGGGGACCGCAGGAAGTCTACTGCCCATTATCTACCACTCAGACAGGCATGGGGAACTTGGCATTCACAGAGGGGCCATCTGCTGGCCAGGCACCAGACCTCAGGCCATTCTGCTTTAAACAAGATGTTAACAACCAATGCTCACAGTATCCTTTCCTACACCACAGAAACAGGTCAAGTGGCTACGAAAGTCAATAGCACCTCGTGCTGAACCAGGGAGCCACAGCAGAGCACACCCATCCCAGGTAAGTATGCGTTTCCTGAAAGACACTGACTGCAGCCTGTCGCTCAAGTCTTCCTCCCTGAAATCCAATCAGACTTTCTACCAGACCTGCTCACACTGGAATCGGACTCAGCTCTACCAGTTATATAAATAAGAAGCCCGTGGCATGGCTTCCTCCACTGCCCGAAGCAAAACAACTCGGTCACTTGCATCACACAGGAGCTGAAAACCCAACCACCATGCCACAGCCTGCTGAGTAGGCTGGCTACAGACTTGTGTTTCCGACCCACAGGGAGTCAAACAGAGGTTGCAAAACAGTGCTAGAAGAGGCTTTCTTACCCTTAACATAGGTCTGAAAGGATCTGTCAACTGTGAAGAGAAAATGACAACTTGGTTACACGCCTGTCACTCAAACAATTGCTCTAATTAACAAATTTGTAGTGCTTCATTAGGAGGAGAAATTAAAATGTTAGAATTTTACTTTTAAATGAAGCCCTTTTGGAGAATAATTAACCCATTTTCACACTATCAAAAGTGCCAAATGTCCCCTCCCCCACTGACATCACCTTTGACAAGCCCCCTAGAAGTTTAATCAATAGCAGCGTGCCCTGGGCAGCCTGGCCCTGGTGTTGCCCAGCCTGAGGTTCCCGGGGGGCAGCCCTTCCACATCACACCGAGGGTGCGGGGGAGAGCAGGCTGAAGAGGCAGACTCAGGATCAATGCTGAGGGGACGCGTGGGCCAGCCTTTCTGCACCAAGAGTCACCGCGGGGGTGGCAGCTCTCGGGACCTTCAGCCCGAAAAGCTTCAGCCTGTCTACCTAGCTCCCACCATCAGCTCCAGCTGCCCTTACCCAGGGAGGAGACAGCACTGGGATGGGATCGTTCTCTCACATTTACTATAAAGATAAATGACCATTGTCGAGACAAGATTGTACCTCCTGTGGAACTTCAAGTTCTTCTTTGGGAGTAGGTGCAGTGTAGACCATTAATAAATGACATAACCAAAACATCATGGATATTTTACTCAGCTCTAGAGCACAGGGGATCCCAGCCACATTAAAAGCAGAGGGCCAGGGGAGCCATGGGGTCTGGGATGTCCTGACCTCGGGTAGCGGGTGGCGGGGGCTGATGTCCAGCAGGAGAAGCACTCAGTGCTTGTCTATCCAGAGCACCCACAGCAACATAAGGACTTGCAGACAGAAAGGCTTGGTCAAGTAGGAACTGGAGAAGCCACAGTGTCCACTTTATAGGCTCAGATCACAAGCCTGTCCCCCTCCTTTTGCTGGGAAGTCAGCCTTCCGGTGTCACTCACAGGGCAGGAGAGAGTGTCTTCCAGGAGGAACTGGCACTCTCTTGCACAGGTGGGAAGAGTCCCTTCCCTGAGAGCAGCTCTCTCAAAGGAGATAGGAGGGTCATGCACAGGACCTGTCCCCTGAACACACCCGGGTTACCTGAGACCAAGCCTGACTTGGCATGTACCCGTGGGTCCTTCTGAAGTAAAGTGTGTGGGACTGTCCCGGGCTGAGCAGCAACATCGATAGGGTCGGATGTCTACAAATTAATTAGACCACAGCTTAGGAAGCACAAAACACGGGACATGAAGCAAAATCTTTCCTCCTTCTAAATGAAGAAGTGAGACTTCATCTGTTTCATTCTAAATCACAGACTCATTTTTCTCAGTGAGCACATGAGCTTGTACAGGGCTGCTTCCTGTTTTCTCCAGTGCTCTGACCAGAGGCAGCTCTCTCCCATGCCATCTAAAGCAGAGAGGTGGCCTCCAGCACCCGTCACCACAGTGGAAGCCACAGGGACCAAACAGGGCAGCCACACATGGAGAGGCTGGCCCAGACGCCTCCTTCCCAGGTGGCCCAGCTCTGGCTGGCCGCCTCTCTGCCTGCTCCAGACATTCCAGGAGATGTTCAAGTGAACACCGCCATCGTTTGCAGTGTCAGGTGCTTCTCATCAGAAGAGCTGACAGCACTGCACAGACATTAAGCCAACGCTCCACATTTTAACTGGCAGACAATAACAAGAAATTACACTCAGTAATGACTCATTAGCGGTGGTGGAAATGGGACAAGAGAACCCAACATAGGGACCACACAGACACAGTATCAAATTCTGCCTGTGTCTCCCCTATCCTACCTCCCTTCTTACACACCACTCATAATTTTAACCTATCTGTTGGCTTTTGTCCTTTGAATGAACAACAACCAAAAGCCTACTTCGGGCACAGTCATTATTGTCTTGTGGGAGAAGGATTTTAAAACTATGTAACACCAGTTATTTAGGAAATCACAACCTCCAGGACACCCTCCCCCCAACACACACACACCAGAAGTTAACTTGTGTGGAAAAGGAGCTCAAGTTCAGGCACCAGGCTTGCCTCCCTGGTGAAGGGGGAAAGAATGAAAGGAAAGCAATCAGCTGTGGCACAACCAACAATTAAGCTGGAGTTGTTAACGGCCTGATTTGCATACATATAAAGAACTCCACTAATGAACTGCAATCTACATATTCAATCAGGAAGGTTGCCTGGAAATGCCTATTTCCACACCAGCAGAGGCTCTCTCCTGCCCAGATGCAGTTTTCTGTATGACTGGATAATTGTGAGTGAGGGAAATAGTCTAATTTATTAAATGACCTACCAGTCTGTTTGGGGATGCACTAGAGATTTGTCCCAACCTAGAAGGGACGGGCCAGGGTCTGAGGGAGCACTAAAGAGCAGGCTCGGGGAAGGAGTTGAAGACCGCCTTCTTCGGTCTCCAGATAGGAGGCACTTGGCTGAGCCACTGTAGAGCCCTCTGCACGTGTGACCTCGCATGTCAGGGGCACTCATTGCAAGGGGACGAGGCCTGGAGGGCAGCCACCCCACCCCAGGGCCTCTGTCCTCCTCTCCAGGTGTAATAGTCTTGGGCAAAACAGCAGGTGCCCATCCTGGGAGGTTGGCCCCACCCTGGTGCTCACCTCAGAAATGGGATGGAGAGAAAAAGAAAAGCACATACCACAGAAAATGTGAGAATGTTTCGAAACTAGAAGATGCGTCACTTTGGTAAGAGAGTAAAACGGGCTGCAGTTGATTTTAAACATGCATGTCCTGAAAGTCCCTCTCAAAAATGTTTGTGACCTTGGCAGTTTGAACGCTGAGAGCCAGTGGTAGGAGAAGCACAGAACCAGGAGGCCAGAGATTCGGCCTCCGCTCCAGCAGACCCGGCTGCCCAGCTGGGGCTGTGGAGGACAGGGCAGGCCAGGAGGGGAATCTCCCCGATACAACAACACAGACTGCTGCACCCCTGGGACTTCAGTCCAGCCTCTTTCTTAGAAAACTGACAGGCCCAGCCTCCCATCTCTGCCTCAAAAGTCAGCTGGGCTCAGAGGTCATGGCTCCCTGGACAGAAGCCCATGCTTGTGGTGGCATCTTCCACAGGGGACAGAGAAGCTCAGCTGAGATCACATGGGAGTACCAACTGAAGCCTCAAATTTTGCTGAGGCTTAAAACTAAATGGACTAGAAGAAAATCCTCTCACTCTAATCCCCAGGTCACTTAGGATCTGAGAAGTCAGTCACTGTGCAGGAAGAAGGGGCAGACCCCGTCATCTTCCCTGTGCCCTCCTTACCTTGGGATGAAATTCTCCTTGTAGTGAATCAAAAGGTCCCGTGGGTGGGATCATGGGGGGGATGTCCGACACTGCAGGAGGGTAGGAGTGGTAGAGCTTCGGCCAGAGATGAGAGGAGAAAACGGCTTTAGTCGAAGGCAGGTGACATGTTCACATTCCCCTCCCACAGAAAGACACCAACAGGAGCGAGCCAGGCAACTCAGCCAGGTGCCACTAGTGAAGAACCAGGATGGGGAGGGTGATCACACAGATGCACACGAATGTCTGATTTAAAAGTAGTTCAGAATCAATCAGCCAACAAATGGTGTCCCAGATGAGAACGCCATTAGAAAGGGAGCTTTCTAATTATTAATTGGTGAATCACAATCGAGCCCTAAATGGGTAGAGGTTTCATGCATATCCAAACCAGGAGGGATGCTGGGCCGATAAAATGCTCAGAAAATCACAAGTTAATTAGAAAAAAGAAAAAGGAAAGAAAAAGAAGCAGTTCCTCATGAGTGCTAGGATTTTATACCATTAAAACTCAATTAGTGCTTTTAGATTTTTAATAGTTTGAGGAAATGAGAACACATTCACAATCCGTGCTTCATTAGGTTGTTCTAGAAGTGGAAGTTCCAGAGGACAATTTAATTCTCTCATCTAAAATGATGACAAATATTTGTGGAAGGGTAAAATAAAATGACTCAGTTTAAACTTTAAATAGAGCTGCCAGTTCTCTTAAAAGGTAGATTACATGTAACAAATAACATGTGGGGCTCCCCCAGGACTGCTGGGTCTGCATGCAGAGCTTAGAGCCACTCTCGCTCTCAGCTCTCCTGGAACTTGGAGCTCTTTGGGATTAACACAAGGCCCTGATTCTTAGGGCCAGCTTTGAATCGTGTCTGCTGCTCAATAGACAAGCTCACTGGAGGTCATGCAAGACAAGCTGTTGATGTGTGAGTCTGACCACCTCATGACAGGAAAAGCATAATTTTGAGTGAAAAATATAAATTTTCTTGACTCATTAGCATACAAAGGACATAACTGGAGGAAAAATGTACAGCAATACTGGGAGATGATGTGAGCACATCTTTCCTGCCTTTGGAAATTGTATTAACTCTGAGGTTCTACACCTCTGGGTCCGTTCACTTTGACAAAACCATCATGTGGATATTTAAGTGACACACCAACTCACAGTTGTGTCACATGTCACAGTATGACAATGCACCTTCCCAATAAGGCCCTCACACCACTGCTCTGGCAGGGACTGAGACCCACACATCTCTTTCAGGCCAACTCCAGTTGCTCTCTCCAGTGGTGCACAGAGGTTTCAGACTCATTGGTCCTGAACTGAACCCACTTACACAGGGACTGTGCAAGGATGCCCCCTTCAGAACTCCTTTCAAGTCCAAGACTGGGTTTTAGATTCTTGAGCATGGCCTCTGCCGTCCGCCTGTAGCGTCCCGATCCCAAGGCAAGAGGGACTAAGCACTTACTATATCACCCTGTAACTGGCCATGTGAGGACCCCCAGGGCCCTGTAGAAAGGAAGTGGAGTGACCAACACCCTCCACCAGAAACTTGTCCAGGTGGGCAGTTCCCTTCACGTTCACAGTGAAACCCAATGCTCTTCCCACTTCCCCTGATCTGTCCCACTGCTGACAACTAGAAAATAAATATAGCTGAAGACTGTCCCCACTAGAGAACCAGAGGTCGTGGACACTTTCCAAAGTCCAGACCCCTAAGCTGCCTCACCAGCCCCAGCCTAGGCATCTCCATGGAGTGTGCCCATGGATCACGGAGCGTGGCTTCAGGCTGCCAACCTAAGCCACCTCCTGGGCACACTGAGCTCCACAGAAACCATTCTGTGAGCTGGTCCCTCATTAAATCAGCAAGACACAGAGCAAGGCAAAGTGGCACCACTCATGGGCAGGTCCCAAGAGGGACCCAGGCCTACTGGGTCCTGAATGTCCATCTGAAAACCTTTCTGCATCAGTGCTGAGCAACACAGGTGGCCCACGTGGTGGGTGCAAGGCCCTCATATGCACCTTTCCTTACTGAAGAGGCCTCACGTCACTTCTGAGTGGCTCCAGAGTAAGTGATTCTTAATTGATTTCTAATATTTCCTAGTCTTGATTTCTCAGCTATGCTCTTGACTAATGAAGTGCCTAATTATCTATTTAAAGTATGAATGAATTCAGTCTTTGCTGATCTGCTGAGCAACATTTCCACCAAAATGAGAACACAATCTAAAAATCAAAATGGGAATAGCTGTAAATGATGAGTCAACATGGCTACAAGCAATTTTGGCCTTTCCTTTTTCCTGGATTCACTTACAAATTAAAAAGAAAAGAAAAGAAAAACCATTGAGCAAATAAACTTGCAAATTTTCAGATAAAAATGATGCAGTATTCACCCCATAATCAAAGTATCACAATCAAGTATTGAAGGTCTTTGTATAGAGAAGCTCTTGTCTTCTACATCAATGATCATATAACAGGTTGGTACCAATTTAAGTTCTGGAATGTTTACTTAAAATTTCATAAAACTGCATCTTTTAAGCAAAGAAGAATTGAGCTTAAAGAGAAAAGGTGCATTCGTTTTAATGTTAAGGCTTTCTTTAATTAAACAATATTTTAATTGTAAAATGAAAATACACTCAGGAGAACAGTATCAGCCATGTGGAAGAGGGTTCTGTATTTAGTCTCAAGTAAATAAAAATGCACTTTTTGAAGAGTTATGAGTCAAAAGAATGAGGGACTTTGTTCAGAGGGAACAGTCAGGCTGAGGTCCCTCTGTGGCTGGCTTTCCACCTGTGGCCTCGGGCTCTGCTGCAGCAAGGGCTGCAAAGCTTATACCCCCAGGCAGGGCAGGTTCTGGCTCCCAGGGGGCTGTCCTGGCTGTGCTTATGATCTTTTGACTCTGAAGATGATACTGCATCTTTACCAAAAGCAAGACACCACAAAAGCAAGCATCCACAGGGACGAGCAGCAGCGGGCACACTGGCGAGGTGACGGGAAGGCCGCTGGCTGTGTACTGACTAGGGGAGAGCGCACACACGGAAAGAAGGCACATTCAACGTGTAGCAGGGAATGCAACTCACACTGTGCCGGTAGAAGGGGTCAACTTTTGTAGGGTATTTGTCAAACTGTAAAGGAATTAAAGCAAAAACTAATTACTTCATCTGCCTTTGGTTCACTGTTCAGTGGAGGCAGCCTACAGCTTCTTTGTCACTGAGACATCACCAGACCCTACAACCTCACTGAATAGGAGCCACCTGAGCTCCTGAGCCTCTGGCAACCCCGAGTCCAGTCTGCCCACGCGGCACGGTGTCTCGGGCCCTGGACGCCTGGTGGTTCCTCTCTTTCTACTCTGTGCTCAGAGGCTGACACAGTGAACACCCAAACTGGAGAGGACAGGCACCTCCAGATCCATCCAGAGAGCCGAGCATGGGGCCTGGCCTCCCAGGGTCCCTCCACTTGGTCTTCTCCTTGCCAGAAGAACTGCAGATCTGCCGTTCTCTGAAGTCGATGCCACCCACACAGGGCACTTGGGCTGGGTCTTCTGAACCCATCAGGAGGACTCATCACCCCCACCCTCATGCCTGTCTTCCTCCAGGATGTTAAGACCTCAGATTGACTCACTGGTGGACCAGCTCACACAGGCCAGCATGATATTTTCTTAAACCATTAGGCCCTTAAACACATGGCTGTTGGCCAGGGCTCAGTGGTGGGCTCGCCTAGCACATATGAGGCACTGGGTTTGATCCACAGCACCACATAGAAAACAAATAAATAAATTAAAGATATTGTGTCCAGCTACAACTAAAAAGGAATTTAAACAAATAAATAACTGTTGATAAATGCAGTTCTTTCAGAAAAAAAAAGACACAGAACTTGCTATAGGACTTTTTGTGGGGGGTGGGGCGGGGGGGTGGGATGGTGAAAAAGCCTCATCTTTAATATTCCCCTAAATAAAACTTGTAGAACAAACTTTAAAAATATGTTAAGAAAAGTAAGTTGAGCCAGTGGGTGAGAAGGTGGATGAGAGGACCCTCCATGAATTCCCATCTGCTCTCCTGGGGCCTGATGGACTCTCCTCTTCAGGGTTTCAACCAGGCCCTTCTCTAAACACTGGACATAAGTGACAACTGAGGTAGAACTCTGCTAGGGCATTTAAAGATTTAAAGAAGCCTGTCTGAGACCATCCGTTTCAGTTCCCAGTTCCCTGGGTACATGGCAATGCCCACACACCTCCAGGCTCAGGGCTCAGCCTCTGAATGTCACCCCACACAGGGCAGGAAGCTGGCCCCAATGGCTGTTCTTCCACTTGTCCCCTCCCTCCTGGTGCTGTGAGCATCTGTGCGTCAGCACCTGGTTCACACTGCTGTCGGGCCAGGATGGCAGTTGCCCAGAGAAGGAAGGCCACTAGCAGGTGGACCCAGCACTGGCAAATGCGTGCAGCGGGCACCTGGGTAAGGTGCAGGACACTGCCCCTCGAAGGCAACCTGGCCTCAGGGCCCACGCCTGCGCCAGCCCCACCCTCCTGCACACAGAAGAGAGTGGGCTCTACTTATCCTCACATTTCTGCCTGGGTTACACACCATGGGAGGTGCTGGCGTTGGCATGATGGTAATGGGAGAGATGGCGTGGGGAAGGGTGTGAAGGTGTGCTGGTGCGTGTGCTGGTGTGTGTGCTGGTGCTGGTGCTGGTGAAACTGGGTGCGCAGGTAGGGCGGGGGGCCCAGGAAGGCCCCTCGGTCTGCACTCTGAGAGGCCAGAAAACGTGTGTTCAGTTCCTGCCGCAAGATGTCTTGCTCTGGGGCTGGGGATGTGGCTCAAGTGCTCGCCTGGCATGCGTGCGGCCCGGGTTCGATCCTCAGCACCACATACCAACAAAGATGTTGTGTCTGCAGAGAACTAAAAAATAAATATTAAAAAAAAAACATGTCTTGCTCTGGAAAAGAAGAAGAGGGAGATGTCGGCACCTTTTCCTTCTAATCAGGACATCTGGGTGCTTTAGCATGGAGGGTGGAGGGCTGAGGACCCAGACCCCGGGGCCTGGGACAGAGGGGACAACCTCAGGCCCGCCATAGCCTGGGGCTGCTCTCAACTAACACCTGGGCCTGGGGACCAGCTGCACAGCCCAGCAGGTCAGTTCCCCATCCACACGACTGGGATGGCCCTCTGGCCTCCTTGGGTCATTTGGAGGTGGGGGTAACAGGGGGGACGCCTGCCAGCCATGAACGCAGAAGGCTCGCCGGCTGGCCTCAGGGCAGACACATAGCGACGAAGAGCAATACTGGGACCCTGGCCCACGACACAGGTGAGGGGAGAAGGACCCCATCTCCCACCAGGTCATCCCTAAATTCTGGGATGCTTCATCATAAAAGTGCATCTCTTCTTCCCAGGAAGGTGGAAGCCCTCAGGCCAGACCCATGCCCCAGGACGCGGCCTGAGATGCTGGAGAGAAGCAGGCGCGGGCCTGGCAGGCTGTGGCCGCTCTGCTGAGCCAGGGTGCCTGCCGGGCCTCACCCTTCAGGCCTCCTTTCCCCCACCCGCCTCCCAGGGCATGGTTGTTTAAGTGCGCCCGGCCTGGCGATGAGGGACAGCAGGGACAGCAGTGAGGTCCCGGCGCCCACCCGGCCAACCTACCTGAGTAAGTGCTCCCGGCAGGGTGTCTGTGGACCTGCAGACTCCCTGAGGTCAGCGGTGATGGCGGAGGCAAAGCAGTGGGCGGGGCATACATATTGGGGTGATGCGCGTGAGCGGGGGGGCCTGGAGGGCGGGGGTGAAGCTGTGCAGGGGGCTGTAGCTGGGCAGGGAGAGGGGGAACGGGGAGGCAGAGGGGTGGTGGGAGAGGTGCAGGGCGGCGGGCTGAGTCTTGGCCGGAGTGCTGCTCCTGCTGCTGCTGTGGAGCAAAGGGAGAAACAGGCGCAGGTGAGTATCTTCGTCCCCACTGCCCTCCCTCCCCGGGCCTCTCTCTCCCCACCACACAGCCCGGCAGAGACCACTGCCCAGCGCCACGCACAGGGCTGTCCAGGCAGTTCTCTGCTGAGATAGCCCCCCTCGCTCCTGTGGCTTGGCCTGCACTGCTCTGTCTCCTGCTGTCCCCACCCTGCTCGCCACACTTCCTGCAAAGCAGCCAAGGAACAAAACGGAACAGAGCCACCACGTGGGTCGCCCCTGTCTGCTACCATAACCCCAGGACCACAGGAAGACGTGGGCCAGGTCTTGTGCCACAGGAGTGGCCCGGGTTAGGAGCTGGCCCAGCCCCTGGAGGAACCTGCCTGCTTAGGTCTGTTCTTCACCTGTCCCTGACCCCATCAGGCTTCTAAAAGGAAAACAATAACAAGCACAAGTCTCAGGAGCCCACGGGGCTCAGGGTCACTCTGGACGGCCCCTCATAGACCAACCAGGAGGACCTGGCTCTCCCCACTGGTTTCTTCTCTGACTCACAAATGAGGAAGCAAATCCCACTGAAAAAGCTCAACCCAGCACTGGTCTCAGTCTCCTGGGCCTGAGGAGACAACCCTCCCACAACACCCCTTCTCTCCTCTGAGTCTCCACCTTCAGGGCCCTCGGAGGCACCTTGGCCTCCACTCCCTGGCACACACCTTCAACTGCTTCTTCTTCTTTCATCTTTTGAGATGGGGTCTTTCTATGTGCCCTAGGCTGGTCTCCAGCTCCTGGGCTCAAGCCACCTCCGGCCTCAGGAGCTGGGACTATAGGCACATGGCATGGGCCTGGCCACCTGTTGGGTAAGCACCTCTCCTTCCTGCCTCTGTCCTCCAGGAGATCCTGGATAGTTCACTCCTGTGTAGTGTCAACATCCAACGCAACCAGCTTTCACCCAACAGCCCCTTTCCCTATCTCCTCGCCTCCCAGAGAAAACAAGGACAGTTCTCAATCAGGCCACCCATCTCCTAGGAAGCCCTCACTCAGACTCTCTGACCATCCAGCAAAGGTGGCCGGCGGGCAGAGAGCAGGTTGGCTCACCTTAAACTGTTGAGGCTCAGGCTGCTGCTGTAGGCTGACAGGGGCTGGGGCAGGTCCTGGGATGAGGGGTGGGCCTGCACAGCAGGAAGGTGCTGGTGGAGCAGCTAAGTGGGGGACGGTGGCCTGGGTGGCCGCTGCACCCGAGGCTGCGGGGCGGGCTGCAGTGGGGCCTCCGGGGGGCCCTGCGGGGGCTTCGTACTTGGAGGAAGGGCTGTTGGTGGGGCGTCTGTGCATAGCACCAAGTCAGGGTCCGGAGAAGGGGCTCTGAGCTGGGGCTCCGCCTGGGGCTGGGGCAGTGGCTGCGGGACCTGAGGGCAGGGGTCCTTAAGCACCACAGGCTCAAAGGCGGGCTCTTTGCAACAGTCTTGGCTCTTCTCTTGGCTTCTCTCTAGACCTGATATCTTGGGCACAATTGGCCCTGCATCCTGGCTGTCATGTTCCGGCAGCGCGCCAACACCTAACTCCGAATCTGTATGGGGGAGAGCAAAGAGAAGACACAGAATGACACAGGAGCATGGCACCAGGGGAGCGAGCTCCAGCCTGCAGGCACAGCCAGCAGCCACCTACCACCCTTCCTGTGAAGAAGGTGCGCTGGCTGGGGATCCCACAGCTGGTGGTCTGCAAACCAGGGCTCCCTGTCTCCAGTCTTTGCAAACCCTTTCTGAAGCACACTTAGGAAATTATAGCCCACAAGTTGATTTTTCCCTTTAAAAACAAAAACAGTTCCTGAATGAGAAGTGTTTTCAATAGCGAATGAAGCAAATGTTACTTAACAACAAACAGATGTTTCTGATTGGCCTTTCCCCCTCCCCCTTTGCATTTTGACTGAGGAGGCGCACTTGACATTCTTAGAGCAACAAGTTCTTGTTCAGCAAGTGCCAAACTTCCAGGCAAAAGTCAGGCCTCCTGATGTGCCCCAGCCAGCCCAGGGACACCTGAGTTCTAACATGCAAATGCAAATTTAAATCAAGCGTGCCACAGCTACACTCACCAGGCCTTCAGAAATGCCCCTGCACCACGGGATGCTGAGACTTAACTGGATGTAGAATTAACTGGAAGTAGAATTCTTCAATTGTGGGGAAAGAATAGAAAATAGATGCTCCCGTATAAACTTAAAAAATAAGCTTTGCTCCTAAGGTCAAAGGACCTAAGTGCCATAACTACTATGATGTCATTGTTGATTATCCCAGAAGCCAAATTTCATAAAATTCTCAAAACAGAATAATGAAACACCAATAATTACATATCAAGGCATAGCCCAATTTGGAGTAAGTTTTTTGTAGGCATCTGGCAGGGGGAGATCACCTCGACTACATTTTTGTGCTAAAAAAGATGCATTCTTTCTTTACTACAGTTCAGAAACAGGAAAAGCACAGCTTGCAATACTTTATGAAATGAGGGCACATTTGCAAACCTCCTTTTCCACATCTCTCGCCACCATGAAAAGCATGTGCCACTCACGTGGTCTCTCAGTTCCTGCTTACACACTCGTGTATACACACACAGTTTGCATCAGAGCAAGCCATCATCTTTGGTGTTTGTTTGGTAAGCAGTTCAAACCTGAATCATGCACCAAAGCAGAAATAAGCCCTGGTTCATAAGCGAGGCACCTCCGGGGCTGTGGTGGAACGTGGCCAGCTTCAGGCCAACGTGCTGCCTAGGTATGAGGGGACAGGGCATCTCGTGAGGCCTGAGGACAAATGACTGCACTGGTGACCTCTGGGTATCTTATTACTGCCCAGTGCTGTTTTGAGAACCTTTATAGAAGATTTCTGCTTACAATGAAGCCAAAACTTTGTGGGTCCCCAGGACTGGACCAAGCTCCCTGGTGAGGCCAGGGAGAAGTGGCTGCAGGGGATCCTGCAGGGCCTTTATCTTAGAAGTGGGAGCCAGGGTCTGGCCTGCCCTCTCCGTGCCTTTTCTGTCATCTCTCACAAATTTCCTGAATTTTTCTTTCACAAAAACAGGGGTATTAATCTGGTTGAGGAGAGAAAGCTTCAGGAGCATGGAAATTCAGAGAGTACATGCCAACTGAGAGGGGCTGGGCATGTGCCGGGGCTCTTCCCTCACCTACGCCAATTGATGGGCACAGGCCCCGGCACTGGCAGGAACCCATCTGCATACTTCTGCACTACTCCCTTCTCCTTGGACGAGGATGGTGAAGAATCAATCAATATTCTCTATTTTGGTACGTTTATATCCAAATTCCTCTAAAATTAATGTTGAAATAAATCTGCTCACATCAACAAGACTTCCTTTCCAAAAGACAC
This sequence comes from Ictidomys tridecemlineatus, assembly GCF_052094955.1. NCBI lineage: Eukaryota > Metazoa > Chordata > Mammalia > Rodentia > Sciuridae > Ictidomys > Ictidomys tridecemlineatus. Next base: position 396,264 of record NW_027521246.1, read on the forward strand.
CCTTTAAATACACTTACGCTGGTAAGTAACATAGTAGGTACAGCCACCAAGCTCGATGCCGCCAAGTCTGCAGAAGGCACGTGTCCTGCAGGTGTGGCCTCCTCTCCTGTTGCCCCATGTCTAATCCCAGCCTGAACACCCCTGGAGAGTAAGGTGTGGTGCCAAGAGCATGGCAGTTGCTGCTGCCCTGGACGAGCAAGGAGGGAAATAGGAAGCCTGAGCCTCTCCAAAGAACCACACCAGTCTGTCCCAGCCAGCTCTGGGGAAGCACTAAAGGAACCCAGGAGCCCAAAACTTTAAAAGGAGACCAGCCAGGAGGCTGTCCCGGCTAGGCCCCCACTTGAGCAGGTGTGCCAATCACTCAGGGAGGGTCTTGTGAAGGTGCAGACTCCAGCCCAGCATCTCTGGGTGGGGCTCCAATTCCTGAACTGCCTGCCATCTCACAGGTGATGCTGCTGACCCTTGGACCACACTGGGAATCCAACCCTCTGTTGTCAAATGGAATGAGCCCAGAGAAGTGAGAACTTGCTGGCTGGAGGTCACCTTGCTGTTTGATACATCAGAAGTTTTGGGTTCTGATCTTAACTCTGTCCACCAAATGCCTGTTCTCCAGTCTACACTGTGTGGTCCTTGAAAAGCAAAAGCCCCCAAACAAAGCAGATAATGGCAAATCCCTGACTTAGTTAAAATATTTAAGTAAACCAGTCACTGCAAAGGGCGAAGAAAGCTACAGGGAATTATGGCAACACCATACTTTAGCTACACCTGAAAGCCACCATCAACCCACCAATGCTCTGGTACTGTGACCTGTAAGCAGGGCACCCACAGGTGGAGAGCTGGAAAGAACGCTGGTGGCTGAAACAGTTCTATGCATCCTCATTTACACAGGCCTCTTTAGGCACAGATTAGGCACCATGCATCTTTGTGGCTAATGAGTAATGCATTTCCTCTTTCTTTCAATTATTCAATAAATGGATCTTGCCCTTTAAGGTTTTCCATCTTGACAATTTGTCTTACTATGCTTCTCTAAAATTGGCAGGAACACATTTTAAAATCATTTTATATTGCACTATGTGCTTTGAATTTGCCAAAGAATGAGATTTGCTGGGAATGGAGAAATATTCAAATTGACGAGTGTTATTTAAATGTTGTACTCATTACATTTTAGGGTTGGGGTTAAGCAATCTCCCTTCTTGCAATTATAAGAATAACACATCATGGTTTATAATAAAAGATGCAAATAAAGTTATACTCCATTGTGTATGGTAAAAAGGGCATTTACTGCATGTAAAATATAGATTGATGAACTTGACTCAATAAATTTTTTAAAAACCTAATGGAGGATTAGAAAAAAAAGTGTTTGATTTTGATACAGATTTTATACAAGTGCCCTGAGAAATTGGACTCTAATCCCCCCCCCCCACAGTACTGAGGATTGAACCCAGGGCCTTGGGCATGTTAGGCAAGCACTCTCCCACTGAGCTGCAGCCCCCACCCCATATCAAAATTTTGAGATAGGTCTTGTTAAATTGCCCAGGCTGGCCTTGAATTTGCAATCTTCCTGCCTCAGGCTTGTAAGTACTGGGAAGATAGAGATGTATCACCATGCCAGGAAATGGACCTTATTTTGTACCTCCCCAGTACAATGCAAACCCCATAATCTCTGGAGGGCAATTTGGAAACATTTAGTAAAAGAACAAATAAGGTTCCCTTGACTTGGTGGGTATACAAGGATTTAGATACAATGAAATTCAGATACAATGAAACAACATCATGGTTTAAGGTGTAAGTTTGGAAATGCCCCAATTGAGATCACTGGTGGATTCATACAATGGAAAAATTTGCAGCTTAAAAAAATGCTTTGTGTACCATGTATAGCACATGCTGTCTTTGTAGAAACTGGAAAAATTAATGTGTGTTTTTATGTATAATTGTATTATTATAGCTAGGAACTGGATAGTGGGAGGACATTTTGCTTTATTGTATAAAAAATAACTTAAACAAGCAAAAAAAAATTGGGGGGTAGGGTATCAGGGACTGAATTTAGGGGCACTCAACCGCTGAGCCACATCCCCAGCCTTTTTTCATATTTTATTTAGAGGCGGGGTCTCACTGAGTTGCGTAGTGCCTCGATTTTCTGAGGCTGACTTTAAACTTAGGATCCTCCTGCCTAAACCTCCTGAGCTACTGGGATTACTAAAAGCATGTGCCACTGTGCCCAGAGAAAATTTTTAATGAATTTGAAAATAAAATGAATTTTGTGAAAAAACAAATCACTAAAACTGAATAAAATAAACCCAACCATATAAATAAACTAAGTACTAAATAATCAACACGGACCTATGAACAAATCATTCCTAAGAGTTAAATGAAAAATCAACACAAAGTAATTTTTTTGCAGGGTTTCAACACTTACTGAATTTTCCAGGAATGCAACCACTATACTTTGCCACATCTGGGACTTCACCAGAAGTTGTTCACTCTTAGGAAAAACCATGACATCAACACAAGGCTGCTTCTGGGGACTAACTGCCACCACCAGGTGGCCATGGTTGTAGCAGCCACGTTTACATGTCCTTCTCCACCATGAGCAAGCATTTATGTTGTTATGAATGACTTCCATTTACTTCTCCTTTATATTTCATTAGGGACTTACTTACATTTTGAATTATGTGTACAGATGGGTGTATCAACTGTATGTCATCCCAGCCAGTGAGACACGAGCATGTGTGACCAAATGCTAACCACAGGCACTGTGCACCACAAGCTCTGGGTCTGGGAGGCCTGGTGGTGTGTCCGTCCATGATGAGCCACACACTTCTCCACGCACAAGCACAGTCACTGCCTCGCAAGGCAATGGACGTGGATTCTGGCAGGTGAAGCACTACTGCAGTCCAGCACATAGTGGAGGCGCAGTGTCCCCAACCACTGCCAGGAGGTACGAATGACATGAGGTACCTTGGACAAAAGTGACAACCAAGAAAAATACAGCACACTGTTCTTGTTCTGGATATGGTCTCAGAACTGAAAAACATCTCTATAAATGCACACGCGAAGTGGAAAAACACACCCGAAATGTTAACCAAATCCCATATCCAGGAAGAGACCACCAATTGTACCTCATGGACCTGTACTTTTCTTAACTCCCTAAATTTTCTGTAATGAACATATATTATTACTATGAAAGAAAAAAAGATACCCATGGTGGAGTTCATGGATAATACACCACCATTATCAAGAGAATTGTCTCCACTATTGCATGGATTAAAACAAAAAAGCAAAGCAATAAAACCACATCAAGAGACCAAATAAATATTTTCCTCTCAGAAATGAAGACAGAACATGGCACTGTGCTCCCCCCTTATCCTCACCATTTCTCACTGGTGCTAATCAGCGGGTATACTGGAACAGGAAGGAAACAGAAGGAAGCAGCAGCTCTCAAAGCATAGCCTCTACACTTGTGTCCCCTACCTGTCTTTACACTTGGCTGTGAAGTCCTAAGAGGGCTACGTCCCTGCCAGGTCATTACTGTAGTAAACCTGAATAAGCCTCAAAGATATTAAGAAAACCAGTAGCTATCAGGCAAAGTATCCACCCACCCGTCCATCCACTCACCCATCCACCCATCCATACATTAATCCATCCACCTATCCATCCATCAATCCATCCACCCATCCATCAACTCACCCAATCTCTACCTATCTGAATGTCTGCTCCATACATCCAAGAAATGGACACATGTTATTTGTCATTACTCCATCTTCTAATTAACTTCTCTATTTGTCTAAATGACAGAGCCTCCGAGACCTCGCCACACAGGACTGAAGATTGTGGCCAAATAAGTAATCCAGACTTCAACTTAAATCTTTAAAAAAATATGTTTTAATTGTAGGTGGACACAATAACCCTTACTTTATTTTTACGAGGTATCGAGGATCAAACCCAGGGCCTCATATGTGCTAGGCAAGCACTCTACCACTGAGCCCCAGCCCCAGCCCCTCCGGACTTCAACTTAAGTGGGAACATTGTTAAAGAACAAATGTTCCACACTGAGAACCCCAGGCCCATGCAGAAGCATCAAATTTCTGTGAATCAACATTCAGTTCTTTCAAGTTACCAGTAAGGCTCACGGTTTAAATCCTATTGCTAGTCTATTCTGTCACCTCAGAGGTAACCTCTTCTTAAGCAAATGTTGCCTGTTTTGTACAACTATTAACCCAAGCTGTGCTGATGTTCACAATGCTAGAATCCCTCCGTTCAGAGTTCTGCTATCTCCAGAACTCCACAATGCACAATGCACAATGTTTCAGGGAGTGTGTCCACCTTCTGGAACATATGTGTTTCTTTATTTTCCTCCTCCTCTCCCTCTTTTCTTCAAATCATTAAACAGAGACCAGTTTGTTCCATTAGCAGATTCAATTACTCGAACGAATGGCAGGATGACACTTGGTCTTGCAGCTCTGCTTCTCAACCACTGAAACTGTACAAATAAATTGAGGAAAACCTACTGTTTGTTCAAGGCAAATTAATTTCCAAACACTGCAGGAGTGGGAGATCAGGGGAATGATGGGTGCTTGGCAGGGCTCAAAGAGATTGCATTTTGTGCTTGTCGTGTTGCGCAAACATTAATTACCATCCCGGAGGCTGAGCCAGGCCTCAAGTCGGCATCAGAAACCTCTGAAGGCCTCCAGGGTTCCTATTAAAATCAAAATCCTAAAAGGGGGAAAATAGCCAGTGTATCTGGCAAAACACCAGCAGCCCGTTGGGAGGACTGAGAAACTCTGAAGGTCAGAGGCCTCTGTGTCACCTGGGAGGCTCCAGGCGTCCTCATCACCCTCATCATATTGACCCAGGGTGGGGGTATCTGGCGGGATTACAGGAAAAGCCATCCGCTGCAGCCAACGTGCTCCAACTTGTTTCAAGTGTGTTCCTCTTAAACCCACAGCCAACAGCGCCAGCCCTCACGCATGCCGAGGCCCATCCGTCACAGTCCTGATGGGAGGCTGGAGGCCACCACCAGCAACGGCACACAGAGGGCAGAGTCCCTGGGGGGGAACCCAGCTGGTAAGCATTTTGTTTTCTCCTGAAGTCAGTCTTCAGTGTGGGGGTGGGTGGGGCAAGGAAAGGACACCTGCAGGCAGGGGTCTGCTGTGGGGTAGGAAGGGAGCCTCCATGAGTAAGTCAGTGTCTGCTGTGTCAAGGTCACACCCAATCCTCCTGCTTGACATTCCACAGGAAGAGACTAACCAGTATTAAGTCACTTCCTTCCAGAGGGCACAGAGACCCAGGAGAGGGCCTTGACTTCGATCTCTGGGGACAGAGGGCATGGAGACCCAGGAGAGGGCCCTGTCCTAGAGCTCTGAGGACAGAGGGCAAAAAGACCCAGCAGAGAGCCCTGGAGCAGCAGGGATGGAGAGCCGTGTGTACTTGTGTGGCTCGGGGAGTAGTCAGATGAGCAAAGCTGATGCTGCCATCCTTATTTTACTATCTGTTTAGTGCCCGGGCACTCCCGTCTGCACATCCCAGGACCAGCCCCAGTCAGCGTCAGCTGATCTTGTGACGGGTATGGAAAGACCTCAGGTGAGAGGTCAGGTTTGGAGGATGAACCTGCAGCCACTGAGGGCACCAGGAACACCGCTCAGGGGACACCCAGCTGGGTCTTCCGGGCAGGTCACTCCCCAGTCCCTCCATGTGTCAGTGGCACAGCCAGCCTAAACAGCAATGTGGGCTCCACAGCTATGGGGTGCTGCTCTGCCTAGCTGCAGGCCCCCAGCAGGCACAGGCACCAGAAGGACTGCTACCTCAGATGTGTGTCTAGGCTGCAGATGCACCCTCCTGGCCATGCCTTCCTTACTAGAGACAGCAGTGAGAGGAGCCCCGTGCTTAGGCTGGGAACTTTCCAAGAGGTGGGACTAAGGCACTGAAGTGGATGACAGTGAGATGTCTGCTTAAGACAGACATCCATCCTGGCGCCTGACCATCCCCTTTCCTAGCCTCCCTCCAGAAGCTATCAGGCTTATAGAGAGGGGTTTAGATCTGATGCCTTCCCCACTGTCCAGGTGTGCCCTCAACTTCTACATCAGGCCAGAGGGGCAGCGAGGCCCCTTGGTGTAATGTGCCCACATCACCTCATCTGCTGTTGCAATGAACGTCACACGACCCTCTGTATGGCTGTGTCTGCGATCCACAGGGCTGAGAGTATTGCATAGTGACAGAGCAGCCTGGCAAAGGACTGGCTCCACATCACCCGTTTCCAAACCTAAGCCTCACCAAGCTGATTTTCTCAAGGACAAACATGAAGCCAACAACAGCAAAGACCTCTCCCCATGCTGTCTCACCTGCCTTCCTGCACTGCCAAGCCTGGCTCCCTCTCAGCTGGCTTTGGGCACCTTTGAGACAATCAATTTCTGAAGGGCCCAGAAATGCAAGGATTTCTGAACTTTGAGTGGGTCCCAGGTGCTGGGCCCTGCTGTCCTTCTTCCCCCTCTGCAGGCGGCACTATGATGGGCCAGAGGTTAAGTGGTCACTGAGGCTCACTACCTCACTACCCAATCCTGCAACCACACACACATTTTATTCCTCTAAAATAAAGCTGCCCTGCAGTCAGCAGTACCGTGCACCTACTTCTTTCCCCTCAAGAGCACCCACCCAGCAGGGTCCTGGTATTAAAAGGAAGGTACCAGTTGTTCCATGAGGAAAGAGTGAAGGTCCTCCTGCTCTGGAGGGAGGAGGGAGGTACTGCAGGCATTCAGGACAGGGGGCCACTCAAGCCCAGCGCCCTCTGTGCCCAGGGCTCATCTCAGCTACAGAGGGCCCATCCCCCCAAGAAGCACAAGTTCCTTTGTTGTTTGTGTTCCACAAGTTCACACAGCAGCCACCTGGATTGTGCACAGGAGGCGGTGGCTCTGTCAGAACTTTACCAAGCCCGCTAAAAGCAATCATGTATCCCAGGGTGGCCCCTGCACTATTCTCAGCCACTGACCGTGGGCAGTGGGCCCTACCTGGCCATGTGTGCCCTGAAAGCATGCACATAAGCCTGTCTGTGCTCCTGAGGACAGATGACACAACCCTCCCCAGCCTGTTCACACAGCCTGCTAGGCCATGGGACCTGGCTGCTGCCAACCCCTGAAATCTGCCTGGCCAGCTCATGGGAGTACCACAGAAGCTGAGATCGGACCCCTAAGAGTTGATTTTCCTTTCATGGAGTCTTTGATTCTTAGGAAAAGAAGGAGAAGGGAAAAGAAGGCTTTGGCAGTTTCACCAAATTCTGACCTTCATGGCCCCCAACTGTCTGCCCTGTATGGCTCCATGGTGCTGGGCAGCCTCACTACTCCGTGTGGCCTGCAGAGCAGCTGGAGGTCACTCTGCAGCTTGGGACCAAGGCAATATGCACCACTCTCCAGCAGCTTCTTGCTTGCAAAGTGCCTCTCCACAGCACTCCTGAGTGAGCAGGAGCCTGGCGAGTCCCTCTGCATGGCGCCATCCACAAGGCCCCCAACTCTGAGCCTCTCAGCCCACCACAGATCCAGGTAGGATGCATGGGGAAATTTAAATCAGTGGTACCATCAATATTCTAAGCTCCAAAAAACTCATTGCTGCACATATGAGCCATGTATTGGAAGCTCAGGACCAGAGGCTTGCTATACGGCTTTATTCAGACTAGCCCTTCAGAGACCACAAGGTCTAGCCAACTATCCTCTTGAAAAGGAAACACCTACCTTTTTTATACTCACAAAGGAACTCCCCCTGATTCTGTTGTACTTTTGCCCAAAATCTGAACCCTATTTTAAGTCTGGACAAGCCTGTCTTCTTGACTAGAAATTGGAAAGCAAAACAGCTTTCAGCCCTGACCTCTGACCACAGCAAGACTCAGAGGAGAGCCTAATAAGAGGCATGAAAGCTACACATGTATATCTCAGAGAGTGAGGCTTAATAGCCTGAAGGTGACAACAGGGTTTGAAGTAATATCTGATTAAACAAAGAGAGACATTGAATAATTGTCTGTCATCACAGGCCTAGCTGTGGGAGATTCTCTGTCTTTATTAGTTTCTTAACCAGAGCTGCTGGCTCAGGACACTGGGCTGTCCCTAGAGCTGGGGCCCACTTCTTGCTTAACTCTAATGTGATTGGGAAGACAGCAGGCTTACCTTGGGTCTGAGCACCCCCATGAAGCAAATCTACCATTGAATCTGGGTTCTTCTAAGCCAGAGGTTCTCAGCCTGTAGTTGGCTTTCTCTCCACTGAGCAAATTAACCACTCTCTTTAATGTGGTGCTGGGGATTGAACCAAAAGCCTTTTGCAGGCAAGGCAAGCACTGTACCAAATGAGCTATCTCCCCAGTCTGCACTTACCTCTCTTTGAGAAGTTCTAACAAGTGCAAATTCCAAGTCTTAAAATTTTCTCATGATGCACAGGAAAACTTGCTGCAGACATTCATCATGCTTCAGACTTCCCTTGTGGCTACAAGGAGTGGTTTTATTTGTGTTTAAAAATATAATTTAAACCCAGTTTTCCAAGAATACAAATCCTGTCTAACATACACAGCACACCTGTCTAGATGGCTGCAGGCCAGTGTTTGAGCTGGTATCTCTCTAGTGCATAAGCTTTCTCTAGGTCTATTTCTTTAATATTCTCTGCATTGCAGGGAAGAGATACCTCACTGCTTATCACCTTCCTCCCCAGCTTCTATTTCATGGCCAAGTGCACACACACTCATACACACACATACACACACACAGACACACACACACAAACTTGGGAGACTTGCAGACTTAGGGCCTAATATGAGTTCTGCCACACAGACTTACTATATGGCTTTTGGAAGCCACCAACATTTACTGAGCCTCAGTTTTCATCCCAGTTACCTGCAGAAGTTGTGCTGATTACCTGTTACTTTGTACCCTTTAATGGTATTACTTCATTGATTGATAATTTTTATGCCCAATTTAGTAATTTGGTAATATTATGTTTTGTTCAACTTTGAAAAGAAATAAGTTCCACATTGCTGTGTGGTTCTTATGATTGAAACAAAGGGTGCTGTTCTATTCAAAACTAGACCCCAGTCTTAATGTTATATGAGACAGAGTCTTGGTAAGTTTTTCATCCTCTTCTTGAAATGTCTTTTTTCTTCGTTATTATTGTTTTTTAAAAAATTTATATGTGATAGCAGAATGCATTACAATGCTTATTACACATAGAGGACACTTTTTTATATCTCTGATTATATACAAAGTATATTTACATCAATTTTTGTCTTCATACATGTACTTTGAATAATAATCTCCAACATATTCAAACATTATTTCTACCCATATGCCCTCCCCTCTCACCTTTATGCCTTTTTTTAAACATTGTCTATTTCTTCAATGCTCCCCCCCTACCCCACTATGAATCAGCCTCTTCATATCAAAGAAGACATTCAGCATTTGTTTTGGGGGAATTAGATTTGCCATAACCTCTCAAGCAGTAAATATTATGATCATGTACCAACAAATTCACAATAAAACTTCCTTTTTTATCAGTAACTATTGAATGTTTTATAGTTACATATTTTTTATCTCTGAAATATTTATTATGCTGTATTAAGCAATATTATGATCACTTTTTTTTTCATACAGATACCCCATAGCTCCAGAAGCTTTCTTTAGAAGCAATGGATATTTTTTTACCCCTAATCAGTTGAAATTTTTATTTTTCATTGTCTAAATGTAAAGTGTGTGTGTGTGTGTGTGTGTGTGTGTGTGTGTGTGTGTGTGTGTTTTGAAGATTCTCTTTTTAGGAATGGGATTATGGCTCAATGGTAGAGTGCTCACTTAGCACATGTGAAGCACTGGGTTTTATCCTTAGAACCATATTAAAAATATTTATAGATATTGTGTCCACTTACAACTAAAAAATAGAGAAAAAATAAGATTCTCTCCTTAGTTTCACAAATCTGTTTATTTATAACATTATGATGTGCACACTTATCTCTCTAAGTTTATAACATACAATACCGTGTAGCATATTTACCTTTTAATCAGTGATGGACATTATATACAACAATAGCTACAATGTGTAGCCTAGCATTGTATTAATATACAATCTAAATGTCAGTACACAGTACAATGTTGGCAAAAATGGCAAAATCACTTGGAGTGCCTTCCTTAGAGTATATGTCTGTCATTTAATAAGACATTTTTGTACACATACTGGACATTACAAGAATAGATATAATTTTAATATGACTATTATATCTCAGATTTACCAGAGCATACTTGCAATTTTATTTGACAATCAAAGCACAAACATTTGAAACTACTGACACATTAATGCCCATTACTGGGGATTAGTTTATTTTGAATATTATTATTATTATTATTATTATTATTATTATTTTGGGGATTTAACTCAAGGGAAACAACCCTTGAATGACATCCCCAGCTGTTTAAGAAAATTTTATTGTTGGTTGTTCAAAACATTACATAGTTCTTGACATATCATATTTCACACTTTGATTCAAGTGGGTTATGACATCCCCAGCTTTTATTTGCATTTTATTTAGAGACAAGCTTTCAGTGAGTTGCTTAGTGCCTCACTTTTGCTGAGGCTGGCTTCGAACTTGTGGATCCTTCTGCCTTACCCATCTTGTAGTTTCACAAAATTTTTACCCCCTTTTCTCTTTGACATTAAGGCCCTGCTAACCTCTCATGGTGTCCATTGCTAGACTCAGCAGTTTTAGGTGTGCTTCCTCTAACTTTTTGTCACCATTGTTAGCAGATCCAAGATCCTAAACTAGATAGTCCTTGATACACAGTTTCTCATTTTGACTTCTTGGTGTTCAAGTTCATGAAGAATTTGGAAAGTGTTCAATAGATAGCTAAAACGGATCTAAAATGTGAAGGAAAAAAAATGACCTATAAAAAAGTTAAACCAATCTGAAATTTTTATTTGGATAAATAATGAATTCTAAATTAAGGTAGCACCAGCAGTAACTTTTGGAGCAAAGTAAGCATCTTCCAAGAAAGATAAGAAAAAAATGAGAAAAGCCATAGAATGAAAATCCATTTTGACTTGGAGAGTTGATCTTTGAGAACTTTCCAGCTAAATCTGGCACATAGTTTTAGAAGGTTCAGAGACAACCATGAAATTGATGCCTCACATTAATCTAAACAACCTAATTGTAAGAAAATTTTTGAAAGTGATACCAATAAAACATGAGAATAAATTAAAAAGTGTGACCAATACTCCTCTGTAAAAGTGCATATAAAATAGATTTTTTTCATTGAAGTCTAATGTAAATGATTATTTGTATACATAGTGATTAGAAAGTACTTTCTTCAGATGTACAAACATGGTCAAATGCTGATTAAAGACACATCTTCCAGTTAGAATCAAATGGAAGAAAACATAACCAAAATGCAGAAAGAATGCTGCTTTATTTGAGGTCCTATTATTTATATTTATTTGAACTTTATCTTTCATTGATGTAATATGCAACTTAAAATGATTTAGTCATTTCTCTGAGTCCCTATTTTCCTGCTGACCAAATGAGAAAATTTGGACTTCATTGTTTCTTAGATTTTTTACACCAAAAATCAGAAGGCCAAAGGTAAAAATACTTGGATCTGGGGTTGTGGCTCAGAGGAAGAGCACTTGGCTAGCAAGTGTGAGGCACTGAATTTGATGTTCAGCTCCAATAATAATAATAATAATAATAATAATAATAATAATAATAACAACAACAACAACAATAATAATAATAATATAATAAATAAAGATGTTGTGTCCACCTAAACTAAAACATAAACGCTAAAAAAATCACTGATCTTTACTCAGATAACAACACTTTAGGTTTACTTCTTGTTTATGAAAAACTCCATGAAGCGGCTGTAGTTGTGGCTCAGAGGAATAGCACTCATGTAGCATGTGTGAGGAATTGGGTTTGATTCTCAGAACTGTATATAAAAAAATAAAGGTATATTTTAAAAAATCAACTCCATAACACAACTCAAAAAATGCGACTATTGATTTATTAACAAATATGTAATAATACACACTTTTCAGGACAGGTTTTATTTACACTTACACTAGCACTGAAAAATTTCAGAGTTCTTCCAACCAAATTATGATTCTTTTTCTTACAAAGTAGAGGATAAACTTCAACCAGTGTATATTCTTTTTGTTAGCTTAAAAAATAACTATTTACTTTGGAATTTTATACTCTTCTTAAGAAGTAGTGAATTTTTGATGGTTATGTATAAATCAATTTATAAATAATTAATTCTATATTAGAAGGAAAACTTCTAAGATAATCTTTGTTTTAAAAAATTAGCAAACTGGCTGGGCATGGTGGTGCATGCCTGTAATTTCAGTGGCTTTGGAGGCTAAAACAAAAGAATCACAGGCTTAAAGCAAGCATTAGCAATGGCAAGGCTCTAAGAAACTCAGTGAAACCCTGTCCTAAATAAAATACAAAAATAGGACTACTAATGTGACTCAGTGGTTTAGTGCCCCTGAGTTCAATCTCTACTATCCACCCTGAAAAAATTGGTAAAGTTCCAGATGCATGCCTGTAATACCACTGACTTGGGAGGTCAATGGAAGAGAATTATAAGTTTAAAACCACGCTTAGAATCTTAGCAAAATCCTAAGCAACTTTGTGACAACCATTTCTAAAAATTAAAAGAAACAAACAAACATACATCAAACAAACAAGTTTGGGGGTTGATCTAGTGGTTAAGTGTCCCTGGGATCAATCCCTGACCTCCCCCTAATGGTAAATTAAGTATCATGCAAATGACAACTACCAAATCCACTTATATTCTTAAATCATTTTGTTGATACATACATTCTATTTTCCGATGTCACACAAACTACCAGATACCTAAAAACAGGCTTTATATTAAAATTATGCCACTTGCAAATTTTTGCCAAACTAGATAAATTCTATTCAGCATCCCACTAGTAGACCATCTAATTGGGCTTCTTGTGATGCCACTTAGATGTTTCTTATCTAAACTTGTCCTAGAAAACGAAAACTAAACTGCAACAAAATTATAAAATGAACGGGGCTATGCTCCCTGAAAGCCTCATAGATATGCACACAGATATATAGTCTTGATATTATATACCTCTTTGTGACACATCATAAATTATAACATGTTAGTGACAATTTAAATTGAATGAAAGAAAAATTTTGATAGGTCACAGTCAAAACACAGGTGCACTAAAATATTTTATAAAATTAACTTCACACCATTTGTAAAAGCTATAAGCAAATTATAAATTTTTGAAAATTAGAATACCATCCACAAGACATTCCTCTCTCTTGCTCGCTCTTCAAATAAAGTTACAATATCCAAATATCTTTGGATATTCTTATTTGAAGAATTTTGGATAAAAAATATTGACTCCTCACAAGTGAGGACTGAATTACACTACTAAAACACTCAGAAGATGGACACATATCAAAATAATTATACTAAATGAAATAAGTCAGACACTAAAAATAGTATCAAGTAGTTTGATTTATATAAGTTCTTGGTGATTTGAATTTAATATACAAGGACAGCAAGAGAAGAAGCTTGATTGCCTGAGAATGTGGAAATGGATCCATTGGATAGAATAAATGTGTGTATATAATTTTAAGTATATCCTAATGATGATATTAGAAAATTTCAGCTATTTAAACAATCTTTCACTTAGTGGACAACGACTACATTACAAATGTAAGAGCTACCATTTAACATTTTTTCACGTTGCCAGCATGTCACACTGGACTTAACTAAATAGAAAGGAGAAAAACACTCTTAAAATAAATTGGACACTCCAAACCTTGTGTTTATGAAACAGCAATGGCCACACTGGGCATCTCAATTAGGGGCCTGAGCTCTATGCAGAGCTACCTATGAACACCATCTTCACCACTACTTAAAAACCTTAGAGTGTTTTCTTGTGAAAGCAATTGTGGTGAGCAATAAACTGTTAGTGTCTCATACTGGTTTCTCTTATTTATTTATTTACTTCCTTATCATTTTTTGGCAGAAAACCTATTTAGTGTCCTTCATGTTTTGAGATTGTGGAAGTGTCATTTTGGTAGGTCTTGATTTTATTTGGAGGGGATGGGGATATAGAGCTCATATAATGTTCTTTGGAGCAGACAGGGGGAAGAATGGAAAGAGTCTCCCCACCCTGTGTTGTCAGGGATGTGCTCTAGGTGGAACAATAAAATTCCTGGGGGCCATGGTGAAGTTAAAATCTTTTAAAAATAACTTTGAAGAATTGACAATATGCCTATGAAATTTTCCTGTGTAAATCTGAAAGGCCTTAAAACTTGTCTCTGATATGTGGAGAAACAGGATGAAGCTAAAAAGCCAACATAAAAACCTGAACACTAAAGACATTTTTAAGTGAGAAGATCCAGTTTTACAATTACTAATTTTCAACTGTATTGTCTAGAGCCAAGTTCAGTTGCCAACTCCTAGAGAACTTTTAAAAACAAGCACATGTAGATGATATAGCTAACGCTGAATATTTGGAAAGCACAGGGTTTGGAGTTCCTGGGCAGACAGAATGTGTGTGTGTGTGTGTGTGTGTGTGTGTGTGTGTGTGTGTGTGTGTGTGTGTTTTCAGGCCTCCAGGGATTTGGGGGGAAGAAACATTCTCCAGGAAAACACTTCTTGCTACTCTTCAGTTCCCCCTGCTGGCTAATGCCAGTAATGATACCAGTTTTAGTTTGCTGATGGAATTTTATAATCACTTGGATTAAAGTCAACCTTATGTGCTGAGAAACTTACACATTTGTGTGTTCTGGGATAGTTGATCTAAATCATCAGTTACTTCTTATTACTTTCCTTATTCCTTCATTTTCAGTGGTGATTTTCACACTGTTAGGAATAGAATCGCAATTTCAAATTAAAGTCTAGAACTGTGTTGTCCAGTACAATAACTGCTGGCTCCACATAGTTATTTCTGTTACAATTAAATTAACATAGATTCAAATCTCAGTGTTCATGGAGCTGGTCTCCCTCATGGAGCTGGTCTCTCTCTCATGGAGCTGGTCTCTCTTAGGGAGTTGGTCTCTGTCTCTCATGGAGCTGGTCTCTCTCTCATGGAGCTTGTCTCTCTCTCATGGAGCTGTTCTCTCTCTCTCATGGAGCTGGTCTCTCTCTCATTGAGCTAATATCTCTCATGGAGCTGGCCTCTCTCTTCCCGGGAGCTGGTCTCTCTCATGGAGCTGGTCACTCTCTCAGGGAGCTGGTCTCTCTCACGGTGCTGGTCTTTCTCTCTCATAAAGCTGGTCTCTCTCATGGAGCTGGTCTCTCTCTCATAAACCTGGTATCTCTCAGGGAGCTGGTCTCCCTCTCTCATGGAGCTGGTCTTTGTCTCATGGAGCTGGTCTCTCTGTCAGGGAGCTGGTCTCCCTCTCTCATGAAGCTGGTCTCTGTCTCATGAAGATGGTCTCTCTCATGAAGCTGGTCTCTCTCTCTCAGGGAACTGTTCTCTCTCTCATCGAGATGGTCTCTTTCTCAGGAAGCTGGTTTCTCTCATGTAGCTGGTCTCTCTCATGGAGCTGGTCTCTCTCTCATCGAGCTGCTCTCTCTCTCTCAAGGAGCTTGTCTGTCTCTCATGAAGTTGGTCTCTCCAAGAGAGCTGGTCTACCTCTCTCATGGAGCTGGTCTCTCTCATGGAGCTGGTCTCTCTCTCATTGAGCTAATGTCTCTCATAAAGCTGGTCTGTCTCTTTCTCCAGAAGCTGGTCTCTCTCATGGAGCTGGTCTCTCTCTCTCATGGAGCTGGTCTCTCTCATGGAGCTTGTCTCTCTCTCATGGAACTGGTATCTCTCAGGGAGCTGATCTTCCTCTCTCATGGAGCTGGTCTCTCTCTCATGGAGCAGATCTCTCTCTCATGGAGCTGGTCTCTCTCTCTCATGGAGCTTGTCTCTCTCTGTCAGGGTGCTGGTCTTTCTCACTCAGGGAGCTGGTCTGTCTCGCATGGAGCTGGTCTCTTCCATGGAGCTGGTCTCTCTCTCTCATGGAGCTGGTCTCTCTCATTGAGCTGATCTCTCTCTCTTGGAGCTGGTCTCTCTCTCATTGATCTGGTCTCTCTCATGGAGCTGGTCTCTCTCTCAGGGAGCAGCTCTCTCTCATGGATCTGGTCTCTCTCTCTCATGGAGCTGATCTCTGTCTCTCATGGAGATGGTCTCTCTCTCTCATGAAGCTGGTCTCTCTCATGGAGCTGGTCTCTCTCTCTCATGGAGCTTTTCTCTCTCATGGAGCTGGTCTCTCTCTCTCAGGAAGTTGGTCTCTCTCATGGAGCTGGTCTCTGTCTCTCACAGAGCTGGTCTCCCTCATGGATCGGGTCTCTCTCTTTCATAGAGCTGGTCTTTCTCATAAAGCTGGTCTCGCTCATAGAGCTGGTCTCTCATGGAGCTGGGTTCTCTCTCATGGAGCTGGTCTCTCCCATGGAGCTGATCTCTCTCTCATGGAGCTGATATCTCTCATGGAGCTTGTCTCTCTCATGAAGCTGGTCTCTCTTTCATAAAACTGGTCTCTCTCTCATGGAGCTGGTCTCTCTCATGAAGCTGGTCTCTCTCATGGAGCTTGTCTCTCTCTCTTATGGATCTGGTCCCTCTCATGAGCTGGCCGTTCTCTCTCTGGAAGCTGGTCTCTCTCATGGAGCTGGTCACTCTCTATCATGGAGCTTTTCTCTCTCTCATGGAGCTGTTCTTCCTCATGGAAATGGTCTCTCTCTCTGATGAAGCTTGTCTCTCTTTTATAGAGCTGGTCTCTGTCTTATGGAGTTGTTCTCTCTATCTTATGGAGCTGGTCTCTCTCTCTCATGGAGCTGGTCATTCTCATGGAGCTGGTATCTTTCATGGAGCTGGTCTCTCTCACTCAGAACGCTCTTCTCTCTCATGGAGCTGGCCTGTCTCTCTCTTGGAGCTGGTCTCTCCCTCTGGAGCTGGTCTTTCTCACTCATGGAGCTGGTGTACCTCATGGAGCTGGTCTCTCTCTCAGGGAGCTGGCCTCTCATGTAGCTGGTCTCTCTCTCAGAAAGCTGGTCTCTCTCATGGAGATGGTCTCTCTCATGGAGCTGGTCTTTCTCATGGAGCTGCTCTCTCTCTCTTTCTCATGGAGCTGCTCTCTCTCATGGAGCTGCTCTCTCTCTTTCATGGAGCTGCTCTCTCTCATGGAGGTGGTCTCTCTCTTATGTTGCTGGTCTCTCTCATGGACCTGGTTTCTGTTTCATGGAGCTGGACTCTCTCATGGAGCTTGTCTCTCTCTCATGGAGCTGTTCTCTCTCTCTCATGGAGATGGTCTCTCTCATGGAGCTGGTCTCTCTCTCATGGAGCTGGTCTCTCTCTCATTGAGCTAATATCTCTCATGGAGCTGGCCTCTCTCTTTCCAGAAGCTGGTCTCTCTCATGAAGCTGGTCTCTCTCTCATTGAGCTAATATCTCTCATGGAGCTGGCCTCTCTCTTTCCAGAAGCTGGTCTCTCTCATGGAGCTGGTCTCTCTCTCATTGAGCTAATATCTCTCATGGAGCTGGCCTCTCTCTTTCCAGAAGCTGGTCTCTCTCATGGAGCTGGTCTCTCTCTCAGGGAGCTGGTCTCTCTCATGGTGCTGGTCTTTCTCTCTCATTAAGCTGGTCTCTCTCATGGATCTGGTCTCTCTCTCATAAAGCTGGTCTCTCTGTCAGAGATCTGGTCTCCCTCTCTCATGGAGCTGGTCTTTGTCTCTTGGAGCTGGTCTCTCTGTCAGGGAGCTGGTCTCCCTCTCTCATGAAGCTGGTCTTTGTCTCATGGAGATGGTCTCTCTCATGGAGCTGGTCTCTTTCTTTCAGGGAGCTGGTCTCTCTCTCATGGAGATGGTCTCTTTCTCAGGGAGCTGGTTTCTCTCATGTAGCTGGTCTCTCACTCTCATCGAGCTGCTCTCTCTCTCTCAGGGAGCTGGTCTGTCTCTCATGGAGCTGGTCTCTCTCATGGAGCTGGTCTCTCTCTCATTGAGCTAATGTCTCTCATAAAGCTGGTCTGTCTCTTTCTCCAGAAGCTGGTATCTCTCATAGAGCTGGTCTCTCTCTCAGGGAGCTGGTCTCTCTCATGGAGCTGGTCTCTCTCTCTCATGGAGCTGGTCTCTCTCATGGAGCTTGTCTCTCTCTCATGGAGCTGGTATCTCTCAGGGAGCTGATCTTCCTCTCTCATGGAGCTGGTCTCTCTCTCATGGAGCTGATCTCTCTCTCATGGAGCTGGTCACTCTCTCTTATGGAGCTTGTCTCTCTCTGTCAGGGTGCTGGTCTTTCTCACTCAGGGAGCTGGTCTGTCTCGCATGGAGCTGGTCTCTTCCATGGAGCTGGTCTTTCTCTCTCATGGAGCTGGTCTCTCTCATTGAGCTGATCTCTCTCTCTTGGAGCTGGTCTCTCTCTAATTGATCTGGTCTCTCTCATGGAGCTGGTCTCTCTCTCAGGGAGCTGCTCTCTCTCATGGAGCTGGTCTCTCTTTCTCATGGAGCTGATCTCTGTCTCTCATGGAGATGGTCTCTCTCTCTCATGAAGCTGGTCTCTCTCATGGAGCTGGTCTCTCTCTCTCATGGAGCTTGTCTCTCTCATGGAGCTGGTCTCTCTCTCTCAGGAAGTTGGTCTCTCTCATGGAGCTGGTCTCTGTCTCTCATAGAGCTGGTCTCCCTCATGGATCAGGTCTCTCTCTTTCATAGAGCTGGTCTTTCTCATAAAGCTGGTCTCGCTCATAGAGCTGGTCTCTCTCTCATGGAGCTGGGTTCTCTCTAATGGAGCTGGTCTCACCCATGGAGCTGATCTCTCTCATGGAGCTGCTCTCTCTCTCTCTTGGAGCTGGTCTCTCTCATGGAGCTGGTCTCTCTCATGGAGCTGGTCACTCTCTCTCATGGAGCTGGTCTCTCTCATGGAGCTTGTCTCTCTCTCTCAGGGAACTGGTCTCTCTCATGGAGCTGCTCTCTCTCTCATGGAGCTGGTCTCTCTCTGATTGAGCTGGTCTCTCTCTCATGGAGCTGGTCTCTCTCTCTCATGGAGCTGGTCTGTCTCTCATGGAGCTGGTCTCTCCCATGGAGCTGGTCTCTCTTTCTCATGGAGCTGTTCTCTCTCATGGAGCTGGTCTCTCTCTCATGGAGCTGGTCTCTCTCTCATGGAGCTGGTCTCTCTCTCATGGAGCTGGTCTCTCTCTCTCAGGGAGCTAGTCTCTCTCTCATGGAGCTGGTATCTCCCATGGAGCTGATCTCTCTCTTATGGAGCTGGTCTCTCTCATGGAGCTGGTCTCTCTCTCTCATGGAGCTGGTCTCTCTCTCTCATGGAGCTGGTCTCTCTCATTGAGCTGGTCTCTCTCTCTCAGGAAGCAGGTCTCTCTCATTGAGCTGGTCTCTCTCTCTCTTGGAGCTGGTCTCTCTCACGGAGGTGGTCTCTCTCTCTCATATAGCTGGTCTCTCTCTCGTGGAAGCTGGTCTCTCTTATGGAGCTGGTCTCTCTCTCATGGAGCTGGTCTCTCTTATGGAGCTGGACTCTATCTCTCTCCTGGAGCTGGTCTCTCTCATGTAGTTGGTCTCTCTCTCTCTCTCATTGAGCTGGTCTCTCTCTCTCATGGAGCTGGAGTCTATCTCTCTCATTGAGCTGGTCTCTCTCTTGGATCTGCTCTCTCTCATGGAGCTGGTCTCTCTCTCATGTATTTGGTCTCTCTCTCTCATGGAGCTTGTCTCTGTCTCATATAGTTTGTCTCTCTCTCATGGAGCTGCACTCTATCTCTCTTGTGGAGTGTGTCTCTCTCTCGTGGAGCTGGTCTCTCTAGTGGAGCTGTCTGTATCTCATGGATCTAGCCCCGTCTTGGGACATGACCGGTTCCCCAGTGTGTAGTGCTGCAGAGGGCAAGAGGCCCTCTCGAGAGGAGGAACCAAGAAGCCTGCCCAAACTTAGAGTCTGGCCCTCTAGGACTGTGAGCTAGTTAAACCTCTTCTCCTTATGAAGTAGGCCACCTCAGGTGTTTTGTCACAGGAACAGGGAATAGACCAAGACCACACATACCCTGCCGCCCCTGCTGCTGCAGTTGCCAGGTCACAATACGTCCCTCCTTCCTCTAAACTCTGGAAAGCCTTGCTGGGATGCGTGAGAAGCCACCTGGTCTGGCAGGTGTTTCTGTGTTTCACCTGAAAACTTGGTCAGGGAAGAGACCTTGCCTCATTCTGCACACACCAAATGCACTTCCCCTGTTTTAAACTCCATTCAGTTCCGTTCTTTTTCTTTTTTTCCAATTTTTTATTATTTTTTTTAACTGGAAAATTTTATTTTTTTAACTGGAAACCTGGAGTCCAGTTGCAAAGGAGTGTGGTGGAGTCTTTGGCCATGGTGTTGTGCCGCTGGCCTAGCTCCTAGCGCGTGTGCTGGGTGAGAGTGTGAGTTGTGTGCTTCCTGCACGTTTTCACTGGCCGAACCACAGACCAGGCGCTGTGCACTACTGAGAGCAGGTGTCGGCTGAGGGGACCCTGGGGTGGATCCTAGAAGGGCACATCTCTGTGTCTCTCCTGCTCTCTGATTTTCTCTCCTCTCTGTCTCTCCTGCTCTCTGACCCTGTTTCTCCTCTCTGTCTCCCTCTGTCTGTCTGTCTGTCTCTCTCCCTGTCTTGGTCTCTCTCAAGACTGACCTCTGAGGCTACCGCCTACCCGAGGACTGTGTCCTGCTTCCCCCCACCCCCTCGTGGGCCGCTGCAGTCCACACAGTCCAGAGAGTCTCCTGTGATGCTTTCTGACCAGCCACAGGGTAGGACAAAGGGTGGGAAGGAGCCCATTGCCCCTCAACCTGCCGATGGTCCTATCAAGGCTGGCCCTGCAGAAGGGCTTGCGGTGTGTGCCAGGCTGGGTAGAGGGGGGGTCCAGGCATCAGTGAGAAGTGCCCCCTGAGCCTCGGAGTGCACAGGGGCTGGGACCCTCTGGGATGGTGTCTGTTTTGGTGGGGAAGAGCCAGGGGAAGAGGGAGGGAGGGGCGGCTGGTGGCCAGGCTCCCAGGCACCTGCTCAGTATCTCTTTGTAGTGACGTGCCGAGATCTTGGGCACTGTCCATTTGGCAGGCTGAAGGGGCCAGGGCACCCAGAGTCAGGCCCTCTGGTGGGCACACAGCTGGTGTGGGGCTGGGACTCCCCTTGGCCCTCGCCCTGCTCTGGGAGGGCGAACGTCCCCCAAGGTTCCTACCAGCACTGTGCAGGGTCCCCTATTTGGGAGGTACCTGGCCACCACCTGCCACACCCCAGGGCCTTCTGCACGTGAGCACCACAGTGATGCATGGACACCTGGTCCACAGCCTCTGGCAGCCACCTGTGCCTCGGGTCTCCAAAGACCAGCACTGGCCAGGGGAGATTTGTCCCTCCTAATTCAACCACAGATCACCTGAGACAAACAGACATGTGCCTGTCCCTGTGCCTGACCACCAAATCCCAGACTGGCTAGGGTGGGCCACATACCACCGGGACCCTGGTGAGATGCAGGAGACCACGTGCTGTGTAGACCACTCTGTGGGGACCACACTCTGTGGGGACCATTTGCTGCACATGGTTTGGAAGTAAAATGTCCCCAAGGGCTCACATGTGGAAGGCGGGTCCCCAGTGCAGAGAAGTGACCCGTCACGAGGGCTCTGACCTCGTGAGTGGAACAGTTAGTCCAGGAGTTCATACTGATGAAGTCACTGGGAGGTGGTGGGAACCAGGCCCTGGGCCTCACTAGACGTGTGGGCTCCGGGATGTGTCTTAAAAGGGCTATTCCCACCCTGCCCCACCGCCCCTCCCTTCCTCCTTCCTCCCCACTCCCTGGCCTCCAGGAGGGGCGACTCTCCTCTCCCATGCCCTCTCTCCACCATGTTTTACTTGCCACCAGCCCAACACAACGGAGCCAGCCAACTCTTGGGGAGACCTCTGAACCGCAAGCCCATGTCGTTCTCCCCTCCTATAGGAGAAGTTTCCTCCGGTATTTTGTCACAGCAGTGAAAAGCTGGCTAATGCACCATGCTCTGTGTAGACCAGGCTCTTGGACCACTCTCTGTGTTGAGCACTCTCTGTGTAGACCACTGTCTCATCCACAGCCCAGCTGTGGCAGGGCAGTGGGAGGCCAAAGTGCCAGAAGCAGCCTGTGAGACAGATTTATTGGGGAGCACTTACTAGACATCAGTGACTGCCCCAAGAAGAGTTTGATGGCAGCAGACTGAAGGGCAGCACCTCGGTCCCTCGTGGTGTTTGTCCAAGGACACCAGCAGGATGAGTGACACCTGTCCTCACCCAGTGCCTGCAGGTCTGCCCACTTACCACAGGGGAGGGCTGTCCTCACGGGCATCAGCTTGCTTAGTCTGCTGGTGTGACCAGCATCCCGAGGAGCAGCTGTCCTGGGCAATGCAGGAAAGTGGCTTTCTTCAGGGGACACTGACCGGCCCTGGTTCCCACTGTGCAGGAGGGAAGGCAGTCCTTCAAGACGGTGTGTGTCCGACACTGCAGCCCAGCTTTGCCCTGTGTCCCTTGACTCGGCAGGTTTGGGGAGAAGAGAAGGGGGGTGTTTGGGGACATGTCTTCTGTCCCCGTCCTCTTTAGGGAAGATGCACCACATTTGGGTACATACTCACTGGGTAGACCCTGCTCTGTGCAGACCACTCCTCACCTTGACCTCAGGGCCCACTTCTCTGCAGCCTTTTAGCTCTGAGCTGTGGTTTGTGCAGAGCTGACACCCTCTCTTTGGAAGTTATTTGTCTTTATTTCATCTCATTAATAACTTGTTATCTTTCTGCTTTTTTTCTGGTTTGGGAATGGAACCCAGCTCCACCATTGAGCTACATCTCAGCCCTTTTAAAAGTTATAAAATTTTGAGGCAGGGCCTCACTAGTTGCCCAGGCTGTCTTTGAAGTTGTAATCCTCCTGCCTCAGCCTCCTGAGAAACTCTTTTTTTTTTTTGGTACCAGAGATTAAACTCAGGGGCCCTTGGCCACTGAGCCACATCTCCTGCCCTATTATGTATTTTATTTAGAGACAGAATCTCACTGAGTTGCTTAGTGTCACCATTGCTGAGGCTGGCTTTGAACTCGAGATCCTCCTGTCTCAGCCTCCTGAGCCGCTGGGACTGAGTAATTCATCTTTCTTTCACAAAATGCTTCCCAGTCCTTTTTGTTTTGTGGTTTAGATGTGAGGTGTCCTCAGAGTTTAATGTGTGAGACACTGCGGGAAGTTTCAGAGGGGCACTGATTGGGTTGGAGAGCCTTAACCTGACCAGGGCACCAATCCTCTGATGGGGTTGACAGGTGGTAGCTGTGGGCAGATGGGGTGTGGCTGCAGGAGGGGTCCCTGGAGGCAGGACTCTGGGGCTTCTGTGGGTTCCTTGTTGAGCAGGGCTCTCTCTCTGCTTCCCGGGTGGGGCTCAGGCAGCTTCCTCTGCCGCACACTTCCACCGCGACGTGCTGCCTCACCTGGGCCTAGAGCGATAGAGTTGGCCGTCCATGGACTGAGACCTCCAAAACCACGGACCCCAAATCAACTCTTCCTCTTGTAATTGTCCTCGTCAGTTTTCTTGGTCGGAGTGCTGAAAAACGGAGACGTGGTATCTCGTGCTGTTTGTCACCAGGGCACTGAGTGGGGGTTCTGCCAAGAGCCCCCATTGACCCATCCTGACCTGAGGCAGCCCCTGGTGACATGGCTTACAGTGTTAAAATAGTTTCACTGAATAAGTTGGCACCGCCCTCTGCAGGTGTTGGCCAAGATGAAGTCCCTGAGGACCCCTGCACTCCTCGTGTGTCCCCTGGCTTCAAGCAGACTTGTGAGCGGCCCTTTCTCCAGCTGGGAGGGTGCAGGGCAGGGGTGCCCCGCAGGGCCAGCTGCTCCTCCAGTCAGTGCCCGACTTCCTCAGAACCCTCGTCTCCCGCCTCCGTCCCCCCAGAGTGTGGGGCTGCCTGCACAGCGACCTGAGTGCTGAGCGCCCTGGTGATCCTGACAAAGGGAACTTCCAACAGTGGGGTGGGCCCACTGAGCCCCCCACAGACAGGAGGGTTGCAGCATGGAAAACATTTTGTTTGTGTGTTTGTTTTCAAAGACAAGAAGATTTAGTGCCTTTAGGACTGATCAAGAGGGTGTGAGTTACTTGTTCCAAAGTCTTCCAATCATTGCCCTTTTTAAAATCGCTGTAGATGTCACGGGAGGCCCGGTCAGAGGGGACCACCGACAGGTCACCAGCTGAAGTCCCGTCAGAAGGAGAAGCCAGAGGCACACGGGCTCTTGGCCCTCGAGGACGGGGACGGGTATGATGGGGACAGGGCCTCTCTGTGAGCCCTTCTCAGGTACAGTGACTAGGCCAGAAGTGCAGGTGCGGCCATTCTCAAGTCACATCTGGATCACTGCTCACCCACTCACCAGGCAAGCTGCACTGCAACGTCCTGGTCACTGCTGTCCTTGGAAAGTGACAGCAAATTGTGTCCTCATTTCTCTCTTGGGTGAGATTATTCCCCATCTGAGTGGATCAGGCTGAGGGCAAACACTATCCCCGGTTGCTGGTCCACCGTGGGTGACAGGTCCCTCGTGAGCAGGGCAGGCCCAGTGGTGGAACAGGATTGTGTGTGTGTGTGTGTGTGTGTGTGATTGTGTGGGTGGGGGTCTGGCCATGAGATATTTTTCCAGTGAAGCTGTCGTTTTTCTGCATTAAAATAATAGCCTGATTAATTTTAATATTTGCCTGACTGTGCATCTAAGTCTGTGTCACAGGGGGAAATTACTAATAGGTGCGTGCCAATCGACAGTGTGGAGCTTTGTGCTCACCCCACCACGGGGGGATCACTAGCAGCGGATCACTCCGGCAGCCTCCAGACAGCTCCACAGAGGCTATTGAAATTCCAGTCATTTCCACAGCCCTTCCCACCTAGGTAATTGTCAACTGGCCCTTATCATTATTTATTATGCAAAATTGGATTTTTTTGAAGCATGAAGAATGAAGTAATTTCGTATGCCAACAGTTAAAACTCTCATGTGTATTCTGATGACGTCCGTGTTGATAAATTCACTTATGATGAGTGACAGTGTGAGATTCCAGGGTCAGGGGTCAATCTGTGGAAGGCGCTGATGAAAATGATAAACGAAATACCAGAAGAGCCCGCGCCCTCGGGCAGGAGGTACCCAGGGCCCTGCCTGGCCGCTCTGTTAACACCGGGCTGTGGCTGTGTGTGACGAGGACTCCCTCGTCCTGACAGGGCTGCTGCGTGTCTGGCCCTCCAGATGTTGTTGCTGCTTAGAAATTCCTATTGCCCTTTTGCTGGCCAATGCAGAATGACCATCTCAGACCCTGAGGCTGTCGAGACCCCGATCATTCCTAGCACCCAGTCAGGCAGGGCGCCTTTCCTCCCAGCAGGCAGAGGCTCTGTCCTTTGTCACCGTCCAGTCTCCTCTCTCTTCACCATTGGGCCCTTAGGGACAGGCCATGCAGCTGGGCCCACAAGATGGCTGAGGTGGCTGCTTCTCATCCTGTGGTGGGTGTGGCCTCTGCCCAGCCAGAGACCGGCCTTCAGCAGCAGGAGGCTGGGGCTGTGTTCTGGGCCTGATGGGCAGAGGTCATTCAAGGGCCACCCCGAGAGCCCTGGAGCCCACGGGGCTTCCGAGAATGGAGGAGACTCAGAGGCCAGGGCCTGGCTTGTCTGGAGTCCAGGCCGACCTCGGGGCCAAGCAGACGGGATGAAACCAGTGGGCCGGGCTGAGCCAAGGCTGGGGGGGCGGCTCAGAGGGACCCCCCCCACACCCGCTCCCAGGGTGGCCGAGGACGTGGCGGGTCAGGGTCAGCTGCCCGTGGGTTAGGGATATCCATGGTTATGGATGAGGCGCGGTTTCTGTCACTGGGCCCTAGAGAGTGGACGGTCCCTTCAGTGGAGGTCTCACGGACCTTCTGAGAAGGTTTGTCTGGGCTGGGAAAGCAGGAGGGTTGGAGCCCCACACCGGCACAGCGGGAGGCAGCAGGGCAGGCGGGTTCTGCATGGATGTTTCCCAGGGAGGGACTCTGGGCAGCTGAGTGGTGCTGGAGGTGGGGTGGGAGTGGGGTCAGGTGCTCCCTTTAGTCGGGCTCAGCAAGTCTGAGATGGCCCTGAGAACCTGCAGCCCACCGTGGACAAACACCCAGGGATCCGAGGCGTGGCCTGAGGCCTGGGGTCAGGGAGGTGAGCCTTCTCCACCTGAGAATAGCACTTTCTTCTTAAAGGGCCGTTTCTAGGGCCCATCCCAAGCCCACACGTGACACAACAGGAAAGGTCTAACCCTCCCCAGGTCTTCACAGCGCACATGGGGTGCCCCGGGTCCTGTGACGAAGTGTTGGGGCATTCTGGGAAACGCTGAGGATGCTTAGCCCCACGGCCAGGACCAGGGGCTGGAAGCGGGAGGAAGGGCCCTCTCTGGAGCCTGCAGAGGGAGCCCAGCCAGTGCCTCCATTTGCAGCTTCTGTCCTCCGGACTGAGAGGGCAGCCTCCCACTGTTAAAAGCCACCTTGCTGCCTCCAGTTCTCTTCTTTTCCAGACGGTTTTGGCTGTTCTGGTCCCTGGCTGTTGCATATGACTCCCAGAACCAGCTTCTCAGCTTCTGCAGAGACCTCAGCTGGGGTTCTGGAGGGATCACGTTGAACCTGTAGGGCAATCAGGGGACCACTGTCATGGAAACCAGGTCAAGTCTCTCAACCCATGACCTCGGGACACCCTCCTATTACCTAGACCTTCTTCTTTCTTTTTTCAATCATTAGAAAGTCATTTATTTTTAAATCAGCAATAAAATAATCAAATTTACATTTAAAAAAATACAAAGACCCTTCATGTGTTGCACTCCAAACATTAACCCCCAGGCCTTGGTCTCGGCTGACGGTGAAGGCCTGCGGCTGCAGCCTGACTTATCCCATCTCAGCCAAGGGGAGAGGGCACCCCTCAGGCTCTGTCTGATGCTGGGTAGTGAGAGCCGAGGAGCCTTTGCACAGGAGCTAGTGGGCAGGCCTGGACCAGGTGCTC
Organism: Ictidomys tridecemlineatus; assembly: GCF_052094955.1. Taxonomy (NCBI): domain Eukaryota; kingdom Metazoa; phylum Chordata; class Mammalia; order Rodentia; family Sciuridae; genus Ictidomys; species Ictidomys tridecemlineatus. Next base: position 423,248 of record NW_027521246.1, read on the forward strand.
TCTCTGCCTTAGCTTTACAGTCAAAGCTGAGACACAGCGACACCCAAGTCAGGGAGACTGGCAGGGATCTAAGGCTACCCACGGCTTAGCAGCCACTACACAAAGATTTCCTGGATGCTGCTTCCTCTGTGCCAAGAACTGGGGAACCAAGGACCTGTCAAGCTCCTTCACCCAGTGGCAGGTAGTCCCGGGCCTCTCCCAACTCACCCAGCCCACGGCAAAACATCCCAGGTCACGTGGGTTGCTGTGGGATGTCCCAGGGGAGCCTAGCGGAGGCAGCCGGTAGGGAAAGGTATCAGGATCCACTCTACCTGCTGCACAGAAACCGGAAACCAGCTCAGTCCTCAGTCTGAATATTTCATTTGATTCTCCCAGTTTTCTTCTAGAAAACAACTTTGTTGATGACATAAGAGGATCCTATTTCTACCATGATTCATTTGTAGGTAAAAAAATGCAACTTACCTAATTTTTAGTCTAGCTCAAAAAAAAGGTTTTTTTTTTTTTATTTCTGAGGTCATAGTATCTTCCTTTTCTAGTTTCCTATTTCCTGAGAAGCAGGCAAATATACGTTCATGCACCTCACATACACACTTTTAAAAATACCCCTGAACACATGAGTGACTGAACACTCAGCCTCACGAGACCTTTTCAGAGTCTGAGACTCTAGCACCTTGTCCCCAGCCCAATTTTAAGTCCCTGGTTGATTTTGGCTTCACAAAGAGTCACTCCAAAGGCGAAAAGCCATTTCCCAAACTCACAGGGAAACAAATATTCCAAATCCTCAGCCTTTGAAAATGGCCACGTCAGAAGATGGTCATCCTGGTCCCTCTTTGAGTAAACGTGAGAACACAACCTAGAGAAAGACCAAATTGGCCCCCAGGTGGATCCTATTAAAAGCTTGATTTGAAGTCGAATTTCAAGCAAGTCAACCTTTTGGACCCAAATGGCATCGGCCAACCACTCAGGTTTTCAGGACCGACAGGACCGGCATCCTGCCAAGCAGAGTCTCCCATCTAACCCTCTTGCTGCCAAATCTAGGAGCATTCCTCTGCTTTGTTAAAGAGACTCCCCTAGGAAAATGCCTGTCCTTTCTGGAAGAATCCTCCATGGGGTAGAAGACTCAGCACTTGGGACCTTCTCTTTCCAAGGTGCAAGGCTTAATCGGGCACAATCGGAAGGGAAAAAGCTGGGTCAGTCCTGGGGCCCAGGAGGAAAGGCACTTCAGGTGCTGGGGCAGGAGTGGGTTTTGAGGAGAACTCGGGGTTCATCAGGCAGGTAGATTCCTCCAGGGCTGGACTGACTGTGGGTCAGTCTCAGGAAGGCCGTTCAGACTCCATTCCCATCTGAAAACAAAGGTGGTCCCACGAGGCTACAGTGAGATCAGGTGATCTCGGAGCAGCAGCCCCGCAGGCCACTCACGCAGCCCAACGGCAAGTCCAGGGATGGAGGCTAAGGTGCCCAGCAGCACGACCACCATCACAGTGATGGTCACCGATTTCTCTCGGGCCTGACCCTGGTAGTTCACAGCTCTTGGAGTTTCGTCTCGTGCCTTCTCACACGGTCCACTGTGTGCATGACGTCCAGCTCTAGGCCATCTAATCTCTGGCCCTGGTCCTCCACCAGCCTGGCACTGTCCATACACGTGTCAGGCAGTTCTTTAAGGCTGCTCTCCAGCCTCCCAATGTCCTTATGCCCACCCTCGGCCTCCCTGACGGCTTGCTTGGGAATCTGGGAGACGGTGATCCCAGAAGTGAGATGGCAGGCAGCCACTCGGCAACATCTCCTCCTGCTCCTCTGCCTTGTCTTGTTGCCAGTCATCTCCAGCTGCCTGGGTTCGCCCTTGGCTGTGTTCACGAAGTCCCCCCGAGCCTCATTGTACCTGGTCATCGCCTCCACAGACTTCCCAGAGAGAAGGCCTGCTGATGAGCGGACCCCACCTCTTCACTGTGCCTCTCCAGCTCTTCAGTTTGTTTTGGACACTGTTGGCCCTTTTCTTGGTCTCCATTGTGAGCTGCTCAAGGTCATCCTTGGTGTTTGGCTCTGGAATTGGTGCAGAGAGAATGATACTCTAGAGTTTCTTTGCTTCCTCCACGTGCTCTGAGAGGTTGCCAATGTTGAGCCGCATCTCCTTGATTTCAGAAAAAATCCAGCTGTGAAAACCGTGTTGACAACTGCGACCTCCACCCCTTGGGCTTCATCATCCTGGGTCAGCCACTTCGCCTTCAGTGCTCCGGCTGGTCTTTCATCCTGGGGTCCAGGTGCCCAGAGGCAAGTAACGCGTGGAACCACTAGAAGTGGCGGCCAGTCCCTGCGGGGCCAGGGAGCTCCAGGTGGGGCGGGCAGCGGGCCTCGTTAGGAGAAGCGTCCCAGGCCACTGAGGCTCTGCCGCGCCGCCTCCTCCGAGCGCTGAGAACCCGGCTCCCGGCCGGCGCCCTAACAGACCTTCTTAAGTTCATCTCAGTAACGTCACGTAGTGTTTAGACTGTCAGTTTCACGTTCCTTCTGTTAGATTTATCCCTATGTATTTTTTTTTGATGCTATTGTGAATGGATTTATTTATTTATTTTGGCTCCAGGTATTGAACCCACTGAGCCACTCCCCCAGCCCTGGCTCTGTCTTGTATTTAGAGACAGGGTCTGCCTCACTGAGTTGCTTAGCACCATGCTATTGCCGAAGCTGGCTTTGAACCTGGAATCCTCCTGCCCCAGCCTCCAGAGCCGCTGGGGTCACAGATGTGACACTTGCCCGGCTAGTGTCTAACTTCGTGTCTGTGTTGGCCGTGGCAGGTGTGCAGAGACTCAGCCCATCTTTACATGTCCGTCTTTACATGTCCATCTGCTGCTGACGCCTCCGCACCTGCTGTTTCCTTCCTTGGGGCCACATCCCTCCTGGGGAGAAGGCGAGATCCCGGGGACCAGGGGATGAGGGGGGAAGGGGGCAGGATTCGGCCGAGAGGCAGGCTGAAGAAAGACCCCCAGGTGCAGAACCCCCCAGCCAACCCCCCAGCCGACCCCGCAGCCCTGGGCTTTGGCCCTCCGGCCCTTCTGTCCATTTGCAGAGCAGAAAGGTGAGCATCTGCCTGGAGGAGGTGGTTGGTCTTTCAGGTGTGCATCACTGCACCTGGATTTTTCTCTTTTTTCAGTGGAGGCACAATAATGTGAGTGAATATAAGTCTTAGTAATAAAAATTATAATTCCTCCACAAGATTTATGATATGTTGATGGATAGTAATAAAAATAATAATTCCTCCACAAAATGTGTGATATGTTGATGGATACACTATAATTTATAATTATCTCTCTCATATATATGGATCTATTATTAAAAACAGGAATATCACAGCTGATGATGGATGGATATTGAACAGGATTTCAAAGGTTTCAACTAGCACATTAGCAACTGACCAGACTAATCAAATAGATTTCATCCTGATCCCCACTCATCATCTATGAGCATCATTTCTGAACATCCTGATATAAATTAATGTGACTAGCCCTGACACTTCAACTAGGAACTCAGTACTTAAGCTGATTTGGATAAATGGAACTATAAGGGCTTGATTGGCAGGATGGTGCCATTGGTTCCTCAAAATGGAAATCAACTTGAGTTGATTTATGTTTTCATAATAGAGATCCTGACTTGACTGCTTCTAAATCCAGGAAGAATAGATCTACCTCATGGGTAAGGGAGGGTTGGCAGGGAGTGAGACTCCAAGGGGACATAACTCAACTTGGAGAACCACTGCTAACAAATAAAGAAAAATCAGTGAAATCTGAGAAATTCCACAATGTTTCCCTAGAAGTGGAAACCAAAGTCTGCATGTTGGTTAAAAAAGTGATACTTCTTCAAAATCAAACAGCATTTTATAACTCTGGATTCCTTATTGGGCAATTCACATGTGAAAATCAAGGTTTTCCAAATATATGTAAATGCATATATGGTGGTATAATTCCTTCATTTTTGTTAGTGATCATGTACACATTCTTTTGAATTCTGATCTTGGAATATGAACAGAGTACTGCACCTATAACTTTTGGGCAATCTGAATTTTCCCAGCACTGCATTTTAGACAAAAGAATGTCTAGGATTTCATGAGAGAGGAGTCAGGATATCTTCTAAACATGTTGAATATCATGATTTTTCTTCTTCTTCCACAGTATTTTCTGAAAATTATTTGGACTATGTGAGTGTAGAGGAAGACTGCAGAAAGCAAAACCATGGCTATGAATCAACTGGTGAGCAGTAAATGGCCTTTCTTTCTTTTTTTCAAAATATAGCATTTTAATAGATGAAATAAATACTTCAGAACATTTAAGAGAAAAACTTTACACTGGGGGGAAAAATCACTCTTTGGTGTAAATTAAAAAAAAAAAAACACGCTTACAGTAGCTTTCCCCCCATTTGGAAATCACATGGCAAAGTCATACTCTCTCCGTACCAAGTATACTCCTAATTCAACACAACTGCTTAAAAAAAATAACATACAAAAAAAGGTAGCTACATCCATGTCTAATGACTGAAACTGAGGTAACCTTTCTTTCAATTAAAATAAAAAAGAGGAAATGAACCCATGACTTCCTTCCTGCCCAATTAATAAAATTCAGTTGACGGACAGGGGTGGGGTTTAGGAGTAAAACCACAACCAGCAGATTACCCTTTTTCTGCTCCCCACTCCTGTACAGGCTGCTTGACATCTGGGCTCTTTGATTCATGTGAGTTGTGTGCATAGCCCTGACTTTGGGAAGATTCCTCTTGGGCATTTAACATGGAGGGGGGAGGTTTCACCTATGATTTCTTTGGTATAAATGGAGAGGGGCAGAGAATAAGTATTTTCCTTTAGGCTGGAGTAGAAGAAAGGGCATGGGGTGGAGAGGGGGTGTTGCTAATTCACAGAATTGGAATTTAGTGGCGATAAAGTCCTGGGTGAAGACTCTCTTAAAGCCTGAGATAGCAGGATGCAGCCTTCAGACACTGCGCAGGCCGAGTTCCTCAGCCTCTTCCTGTGGCCAGACATCATGGGGCCCCCATCTGGGTGCTGCACCAGATCCCTGAGGCACTGGGTCAGAAGTACGCAGGCTGACACCATGCTCATTGGACCACTCAAGATGGCGGTCTGCACTGCCTTGCCCATCATGGGTGAGGATGGAGAGCCCCTTGGTGCGCACAGTGATGGTGTCCTGGCTCTGCTCAAAGGATTCTTCACTGGCACAAGAGTTGGTGGGCCCTCAGAGAGCACTGTATGGCTCCCTGGACAGCAGCAGCAGGTCGGCCACCAGCTGCATCTTGCCCTTGCAGTGGTCGCAGAGCCATATCAGCCTCTTCCATGGCTGCGAGCTGGCCCCTCCCATTGCGCTCACAGGAGGCAAAGAAGCCACCTCGCCAGTCGGCTTCCCAGTGCTGCTGAAGAGCCTACTACCACCACCGCTGTTTCCGCCCCCGCGACTCAGCCGGCCAAGGCAGTGGTGCCTTCCCCACACCATCATGACATCCACCGCTGTGGGTAGAGGGCACTGGGCTGCTGCGGCTAGAGCCTAGGCAGCCTACTGTGAGCCCGAGCAGCGTATGGTCTCCTAGAAGGCTTGCAGGAAGCATGAACCATGGCAGAATAAACTCACAATCCGCGCTCCTCGCCGAGGTGCTGCCAGGAAAGTCCCTTCTGCTGAGCCATCACAGGCTTCCTGGGTATGGCGTGGCTGGACCATTGCAGCGGAAAGGGCAGGACAGGGAAGCTGGGAGTTGTTCTTCCTTCCTTCCTCTCTGAAATCAAAATCCTCTGGAAGGAGCACAGGCAGCAGCTTCAGCAGGCTGTGCTGTCAACCACAGGCCACTTAAGGTTCAGCTGCGCATGTGGGCTTCAGGCGCCATGACCCTGCCAGGCGGCACTTCTCTGCGACGGCTGCCCTGGCTGGCACTTAGGAACGCACAGCCACCCCAGGCACATCTCCTACCTCGTGCTCTCAGGAAGTGGCGCTGGTGGCAGCTGCAGGGCCCAGAGTGTGGCCACACTGTCCAGTGGGAGCCTGTACTGATTGCGCACACCAGCTGCCCCACTCATGCTCTTGCCTGCCTCAGCCGGGTGCGCGGGACTCCGCAGAATGAATGGCATTTCTGTTGAAATTTCCCCCCTATTGACAGAGATGCCAACTCTTCAGTGCAAGCAGGAGTTAGTCCTGTACCCCACAACTCTGCATTTATCATCATGGGTCAGGAACTCATCAGCAGGCAGCTGATGTCCTTCCTGTTATGACAACACTATACCATGGTACCATTCCTGGCTGTGTACTTCCAGAAGGAATGGGACATATTGAATCTCACATTCTGCCTATGACTCCATTTGAAATAATTACTGATTAATGATGCTACTTATTGCAATGATGTTTGGATTGTTGTGAATTCACGTCAGGGAAATGAGTGAGGAGTAGAACCTCACAACCCAACATGTAGGCAGATATTCTCGAACATGAATTCTGTTGACACAGTGCCACAGGCATTGCAATCATACTGAGAGAAAAGAGGGAGGGACCCAGCTGCCCGGAGTACTAATTAAGCTGCTCTGAAGGCTTGAAGTTCCAGGAGCTGATGCCTGCTCTGCTGGAAAAGTCAGAAGAGTGTTCAGAACACACCTACACACACTGCTCTCTGTGACACTCTCTATGTGACACTCCCCCAACTCCCCATCTCTGTTCCCCTCCCTCCACTAACAGCGAATTCTAGTGAGCTTGGTGTCCACGTCATGTCAGCCCAGGCCACTGATGCTTGTTTCCCTGCAAAATGTCCTTCCCTTGAGTGTCCAAAGGGCTCATCCTCCCTCTCCTCTGGCACCTGCTTGAGCTCCCCTGCAGTATTTGTCTCCTTCAAACTCACTACCTGATCTACTTTTCTGTACTTAAATGCATGCTCACTGTCCATCTCCCATCCTTACAAGTTCACAGGAAGCATCGATTTTTGCCACTGTTGTAATGCTGAGCCATTTTATAGTCATGGACCTGAAACTTTAGCCCAAACAACAACCCCTGGGAAACTTCATTAAAAGGAAATTTCCAAGCCCCTCTTCTAGATTTTGTGATGCAATCATTTGGCTGATGCCCAAGAATTTGAACTTCTGGTAAGTTTTCAAGAATGCTGCTGATGTAAGTCTAGCAAAACACACCTTGAAAAATCCATGTTTGAACAAGACTTGGCACATAGTAGGTGCTTAGCAAACATTTGTAGGTGAAATAGATGAATGAAGTCTGCTTGCTGATAAACATCTGTGGACCCACTCAAGAGATTACTGCTCTCTCACATGGCATGCCCTTCCATGGCGCCAAGTCTCCTTTCCCAGGACCCTGGGGACACCTTTCCTACAATATTACCTGTCCTCACATGTCAGAAAAATCTCCTTATTGCAGATAGCACAGATGTTTCAGAACTTTGTGTCAATGTCAAGGTTCCCCTCCAGGAGGGCTTTCACCATTACATTCAGAAGAAATGTAATCCCCCTTCTTGTAATCATGAAAACTAGTAGTCACCCTAAATATCCAAGAAGAGAGAGACTCAAGTAAATGATAGCGTCACCATATGCCTGAATATCTTGCAGTCAAAAAAATTATGTTTACACAGATTGTTTTAATAGCTGCAATAAAATGTTTTTATATAATACTATAAATAATAATAATAATAATAATAATAATGTAAAAATAATAAAGCCAGGATAAAGTTTTGGGAAGCTCGCTCCAGCGGGTGTAGCAGAGCTTGCTCTGTAGGCTCACACACACCCAGTGGCACCCAGAAGGAACCTTTGAACCTGCCCTTACATATGTGTTGTGGGTTCCACTTTTTACTGGGGGCTGCTGATCAGAGGATATAGGGAATATGGATAAGAACAGTAAAAGCCTAGCATGTGCTCCCACCCAGCCTCCCACTGGACATGTGTCTCTGTTTAGAGAAGAGGGGACACATTGTATAATCACCCAAGAACAGCTGAGAGCACAGCCGATCTGGGTGATGCTCTAAGTCATGTGCACACTGATCACACTAATTTCTTTCAGGAAGCTGATTATATCAATAAATATAATGGACAGTCTTCCTGGAGCCCTTGTGGCCACAGAAACACTGTAGGCTGCTCTCCATTGGTTCATTCATAGGAACATGAAGGATAAGGGATGTTAGTAACAAGTACCACAAGAATGGAGAGAGAGATGGGACATGGGCGTTGAGAGCACAGAAGTAGCAGATGGAGACAAACTCAATGGAAAATTTGGCAAGTGATCAGAAGCTGGATTCTGTGTGAGGAATGTGTCCATCATGCAGACCCCATGGCTGGCTCCACGACTGGGGTGGAAGAGGCCTTCATATGCTCTGGGAAGGCTCTGGAAACCATGTGGCTCATGCAGATGGCCAATGGAGAAGGCAGGTGGAGGGATAGAGAAAGGGCAGGTGGAGGGGAAAAGCAAGGGATGGTGGGGGACTGAAAAAGGGCAGGTGGATTGGCAGAGAGAGGGCAAGAGGAGGGACAGGTGGAGGGGCAGTGGAGGGGTAAGTGGAGGGGCAGAGGAAGAGGAAGTGTAAGGGCAGGTGAAAGGGCAGAGGGAGAGTAGGTGGAGAGGCAGGTGAAGGGGCAAGTAGAGGGGCAGGTGAAGGAGCAGGTGCAAGGGCAGTGGAAGGGCAGGTGGAGGGGAAATTGAAGGGGCAGAAGACGAACAGGTGGAGGGGCAGATGAGGTGCAGGTAGAGGGTCAGAGGAGGGGCTGGTAAAGGGGCAAAAGAAGGGCAGAAGAGGTGCAGGTAGAGGGACAGGTGGAGCCACAGGTGGAGGGGCAGAGGAGGAGCAGGTGGAAGCACAGTTGTGACCCTCTGGAGCAGCATTCTAAGGACAAGGGCAGTGTTGCCTTTCACAGGAGGAGAGTGGAAGGTGTGCTGGGTTTGATTAGAGGACACCCATGATGGGACCCATAAGGTCCCAAAGGTCCACTCTGTCTGAATATAGGCCTCAGGGGCAGAGGTTGGCCAGGGAGTGCAGTCATGAAGCTCCTGCAGGAACTGGGGGGCCTCTGGCCAGATGAAATGTGGACCCTTTTCCTGCTGCTGCCATTACCAATCAGCACAAGCTCCCAGCTGAACAGCAGGGATTTCTTCTCTCAGAGATGGAGGTCAGAAGTCTTGAGATGGTGTGGGTAGGGCTGTGCTCCCTCCCCAGACTCCAGAGTAGGACCATTCCCTGCATTTTCCCTGCTTCGGAGGTTATGTAAGTTCTGCCTCGTGGACACTTCTTCCATCTGAAAAGCAGTAGGGTCGCATCTTCAGATTCCTCTCTGTCATCTCATTTCTGCCATTCCATGTCCTCTGTTATCATCATCTCACCACTTCTCTGGCTCTGATTTTGCTGTTTCTTTCATCTGTCACCTACTGTGAGCCCCCTGGTAACCCAGGATCCTCTACCACATCATAAACCTTAGCCACAAACTCAAAGCCCCTTTTCTTTGGGAGATAACATGTTTACAGGTCCCTAGTAAGGTGACAGGTTTGGGGAGGTTATTGATCATCCTTATGTGTCAGAAACTTGACAGATATGAGAGTGAAACCAAAGAATTTCCAGATTTGGTGGATGTGGGGTAAGATAAAGCATTGGACCACAGGCAGCCAGCAGGTGACAACTGGAGCAACAGGAAAAATGAGAAACCATCTTTGCAGAGGCATCAGCGGTGGGAGGAAGAGAGGGGCCCAGTACCATTTGGGATGCTGCTGAGGGTGGCCTGGAAAGTTCTGGAAAAAACATGGTCACTGGTGATTTTCCGTGCTTTGGGACCCCTGGAGCCTGCTCAGGCAGAAGGCTATTGGAACCCAGGGGAATAATATGCCGCTGGGACGTGGGAGGGCTGATGACGTGTCACTGGGATTTCACAGGGGGAAAAAAACAGACTTTTTGAAGATGCTGAGTTCTCACTTTAGTGGCCAGGGACTAGAATCTGTGGCAATTTGAACATGAATATCAATGGCATATAGTGCACTGTGACATATTTATTAGAGATAAGCATGTGTGCACCAGTGTGTGTGCATGTGCAAGTTAGGACCTCAACTATACTAAGCTTAGTATAAGAAAAACGATTTTTAAAATTATTCGCCCAAATATATATTCAATGCTTATTTCTGAGAGTTAGGATTTGTGTGATTTGTGCTCATTTTCAAAATAACCCAAAAAATGCAATATTGAAGGTGTATTCCCTGAGACGAACACATCAGATGGAGATGACATTACCCAAATAGAAACCATCTTACCTGTGCACGAACAATGGTTCCTACTTATCAATTGAATCCTCCCCAAAACAGAATCCATTTTCTTTTTTGAAACTAGGGGTCCATTTAAGGATCAAATAATTTAACATTTGTGTATTAGTTAAGGTAGGTTTTGCTATAGGTAATTAAGCATGACCACTGTAGCTTAAATAACAAACACTTATATTCTTTATATACTGAGATGCTTAGGAACAGATCATTTTAACATTGTCTCAAGTCTCAATAATGTCTACAGTAAGGTTTTTAGTTTTCACCCCTTTGGCTCACAGGCAGAAGATGGCTGCTGCATCTCTTGCCACCATAGCTATTTCAAGGCAAGAAAAAGGGGAAAGAGAAAAGAGGGTGTAAGAATCAGCAAATCAAATGTCTTTTAAAATATCATCAAAACAGTTCTATTTCTATTTCACTGGCTATCCTTTGGCCAGTGCAACAAAAATATGACCAAAAAGAAGGGTGCTGTATTGACCCTGGATGTGGCCATACCTGATTTCCCTTGCCAACTAGATTCGAGGGGGTGTCACCCCTAGAGTGCAGAGTCCCCTCGACCATGGCTGTGGCAGGAGATCACCCTGACAGCCAGTTTCAAGGGGTCTCTCCCCTAGACGGGGGAGTCCCTTGGACCCTGTCTGCAGCCTTACCTAATGTCCCCCATGGCATCGGGGTTGAGGGTATTGCCACTAGAGGGGGGGCCCCTCAACCCATTGTGCAGAGATACTAGATCTTCCCCTGGGTTCAAGGGGTCTCACCCCTAGAAGAGGAAGTCCTCTGGAGTCTGGGTATGGCCACACCTTATCTCACCCTGACACCCAGGTTCGAGGGGTCTCACCCCTAGAGCGGGGCATCTCCTGGACCCTGGGTGCTGCCATACGTATTCTTCCCCTGGCACCCGGTTCTAGGGGTGTCTCCCCTAGATGACAGAGTCCCCTATACCCTGGATGCAGCTGTACCTGATCTCCCCTTGGCACCGGGTTTGAGCTGTCTCATCCCTAGTGTGGGGATTCCTCTTGACACTGATTGTGGGGGGAGCTCACCCTGACACCTGGGTTCAGAGGATCTTCCCCCTTGAGGAGGGGTCCCCTGAACCCTGAGTGTGGGGTTAATTGATCTTTCCCTGGCATCTAGGTTAGATAGCTCTTGCCCCTGGAGGCTGGAGTCCCTCAACCCTGTGTGCGGTGGTACCTGACCTCCCCTCCGGTTTGAGGGATCTCTCCTCTAGAGAGGGGAGTTCTCTGGACATTAGGTGCAGCCATACTTGATCTGCCCCCGGCACCCGGGTTTGAGGGGTCTCGTGCCAAGAGGGGGGAGTCCCCTGGACCCTGGGTGCGGCCATAGCTCATCTCCACCAGTTCGAGGAGTCTTGTCCCTAGAGGGGTACTTTCCCTGGATCCTGGGTGTGGCCATACCCAATCTGCCCCCAGCACCCGGGTCTGAGGGGTTCCATCCGCAGAGGGGGGAATCCCCTAAACACTGACTGCGGCCATACCTGTTCTACCCCCATCACGGGTTTGAGGGGTCTTGCCCCTAGAATGGATTACCCTCTAGTCCCTGGCTTCAGCGGGAGCTCCCCCCAACACCCAGGTTCGAGGGGTCTCTCCCTTAGAAGGGGGAGTCCCCTGGACCCTGGGTGCGACTGTACCTTATCTCCCTCTGGCATCTGCTTATGAAGGTCTCGCCCCTAGAGGGGGGAGTCAGCTCGACTCTGTGTGCGGCAGTACTTGATCTTCACCCAGGTTTGAGGGTTCTTGCCCCTAGTGGGGAATGTATCCTGGACCCTGGGTCCGGCCGTACCTGATCTCACCATGGCTCGTGGTTCGAGGTGTCTCGGCCATAGAGGGGGTAAGTCTCCTGGATCCTGGGTGCGGCCTTACCTGATCTCTCCCCAGCATCAGGTTCAATGGGTCTCTCCCCTAGAGAGGGGAGTCCACTGGACCCTGGGTGCATCCGTACCTGATCTCCTTCAGCACCCAGGATCCAGGTGTCTTATCCCTAGATGGGGGAGTCCTCTGTACCCTTGGTGCCACGGTACCTAATCTCCCCCCAGCACCCCTATTTGAGGGGTCTCGACCCTGGGATTCCCCTGGACCCTGAGTGTGGCCGTACCTGATCTCATCATGACACCTGGTTCAAGGGGGTCTTGCCCCTTGAGAGGGGAGTCCCCTGGAACTTGGGTGCAGCTATACCTGATCTTCCCCCAGCATCATGTTCAAGGGGTCTCTCCCCTAGAGGGGGGATTACACTGGACCCTGGGTGTGGCTGTACCTGCTCTACCCCGGCACTCACATTCCAGGGTTCTCATCCCTAAGGGGGGAGTCCCCTGGACCATGGGTGCAACCGCATCTAATCTCCCCCTGGCACCCCCATTTGAGGGGTCTCGCCCCTAGAGGGGAGCATTTCCTAGTACCTAGGTGCAACCATACCTGATCTCACTCTGGCACTAGGTTCAAGATGTCTGGCCCATAGATGGGGGAGTCTCCTGGACCCTGGGTACAGTCCTAACTGATCTCCCCCGAGCATCCATGTTGGAGTGGTCTTGCCCTTAAGAGGAGGACGGCTGGACCCTGGTTGCTGCCATACTTGATCTCCCGCCGGCAACAGGTTCGAGGGGTCTCTCCCCTAGAGGCGGAGTCCTCGGGACCCTGGCTGCCACCATACCTAATCTCCCTCTGGCACGTGGTTTCGAGGGTTTTCGGTGGTAGAGGGGGGCGTCCCCTGGTTCCTTGATGCGGTCGCACATGATCTCCCCCCCCGGGCACCAGATTCAAGAGGTCTCGCTCCTAGAGCGGGAGAGTCCCCTTGATCTTGTGTGCAGTGGTACTTGATCTCCCACCAGGTATGAGATGTCTCGCCCCTAGTGGGAGAAGTCTCCTGGATCCTGGGTGCGGCAGTACCTGATCTTCCCCAGCACCCGGGTTCCAAGGGTCTTTCCTCAGGAGGAGGGCGTCCCCTGGTCCCTGAATATGGCTGTACCTAATGTCCCACTGGCACCCAGGTTCCCACCCACTAGAGTGGGGCGTCCCCTTGACCCTGGCTGCAGCAGGAGCTTCCCTGCCACCGGGGTTCGAGGGGTCTCTCCTCTGAGGAGGGAGTCCCCTGGACCCTGGGTGCGGCCATATCTCATCTCCCCCCCCCACATCCGCGTTCGAAGGTCTTGCCCCTAGAGGGGGGAGTCCCTTTGACCCCGTGTGTGGCGGTACTTGAGACCCTGGGATTTGAGGGTCTCGGCTCTAGAGTGGTTAGTCCCCTGGACTCTTGGTGTGGCCGTACCTGATCTCCCCTTGGTGCCGGGTTTGAGGTGTCTCGATCCTAAAGAGTAGGACCCCTGAACCCTGGGTGCAGCCGTACATGATCTCCCCCTGGCACCATGGTTAGCGCGATCAAACCCCTTGAGGGGGTCATCCCTGGACCCTGGTTCGTCCGTACCTGATCTTCCCCCGACACCCGGATCGAGGGGTCTCATCCCTATAAGGGGGCATCCCCTGGTCCCTGGGTGCAAGTCGTACCTTATCTCCCCTAGGCACTGGGTTCCAGGGGTCGGGCCCCTAGAGGGGGGAGTTCCTTGGACCCTGGGATCGGCCATACCTTTTCGCCCCACCAGCACCCAGTTTCGAGGTGTATCACCCCTAGAGGAGGGCAGCCCCTGGACCCTGGATATAACTGATCTCCCCTCGGAACTGGGTTAGAGGTGTCTTGCCTATAGAGGTGGGTGCCCCTGGACCCTGGTGCCCCTGGACCCATTCCTCATTACCCTCCCAGCACCTGGACCAAGGGGTCTCACCCCTAGAGGGGGAGTCCTTTGGAATCTGGGTGTGGCAGTACCTGATCTCCCCCCGGCATCCGTGTTGGAGTGGTCTCACCCCATAATGGGGGGCCACTGGACTCTGGTTGCTGCCATATCTGATATCCCCTGGCATCAGGTTCGAGGGGCCTCTCCCCTAGTGGGGGTGTCCCCTGGATCCTGGGTGCAGCAGTACCTGATCTCTCTCAGCACCCGGGTACCAGGAGTCTCGTCCTTAGAAGAGGACGTCCCCTGGACCCTGGGCACCGCTGAACCTGTTCTCCTTCTGTCACCTGGTTCAAGAGTTTCACCTCTAGATGGGGGATTCCCCTGGACCCTGGGAGCGGCCTTACCTGATCTCCCCATGGCACCGGGTTTGAGGGGTCTCGCCCCTAGATGGGGGAGACTTCTGAACCCTGAGTGAAGGCGGTACCTTATCTCCCACCTACACCAGGGTTCAAGTGGTCTCGTCCCTAGAGAGGGGAGTACCCTGGATCCTGGGTGCGGCCAAACCTGATCTTTCTCCAGCACCCAGATTCAAGGGGTTTTGCCACTAGATGAGAGATTCCCCTGGACCCTGGGTGTGGCCGTACTTGATCTACCTCCGGCACCTGGGTACCATGAGTCTCATCCCTAGAGGGGGGCTTCCACTGGACCCTGGGTGAAGCCGTACGAGATCTCTCCCAGGTAATATGTTTGACAAGTCTCGCCCCTAGAGGGGAAGTCCCCTGGACCCTGCGTGCCGCAGTACCTGATCTCCGCACAGCACCATGTTCAAGGGGTCTCGGCACTAAAGGGGGGAGTTTCCTGGACCCTGGGTGCAGCGGTATTTGATCTACCCCCTGACCTGGGTTCAAGGAGTCTCGTCCCTATAGGGAGCTTCCCCTGGACCCTGGGTGCAGCCATATAAGATCTCCCACAGGCACCATGTTTGAGGGGTCTAGCCCCTAGATGGGGGAGTCCCCTGGACTCTGGGTGCAGCTGTACCTGATCCCCGCCCAGCATCATGTTCAAGGGGTCTCGCCCCTAAAGAAGGGACCCCTGGACCCTGGGTGCTGCCATACCTGATCTTCCCAGGCAGCCAAATTCTAGGGTTCATGCCCCTAAAGGGGGGCTTCTCCTAGACCCTGGATGCAGCGGTACCCCACGCAGTCTCTCCCTGGCACCGAGGTATGAGGGGTTTCGCCCCTAGAAGAGGGAGTCCCCTCGACTTTGTGTGTGGTGGTACCTGATCTCCCCCGGGTTCAAGGGGTCTCGCCCCTAGAGTGGGGAGTCCCCTGGACCCTTGTTGCAGCCTTACCTGCTCTCTTCCAGGCTCTGTGTTTGATGGGTCTCACCCCTAGAGGGGGAAGTTCCCTGGACCCTGGGTGCAGCCATACCTGATCTTACCCCTTCACCCAGTTATGAGGGGTCTTGCGCCTAAGGAAGGGGACCCCTGGACCCTGGGTGTGGCCGTACCTGATCTTCCCCGGCCCCCAAATTCCACAGGTCACGGCCCTAGAGTGGGGCATCCCCTGGACCCTGCATGTGGCTATACCATATCTCCTATTGACACCTGGGTTCGAGGGGTCTCGTTCCTAGAGGGGAAAGTTCCCTGGACCCTGGGTGCGGCAGTACCGTACCTGATCTCCCCCTGTGACCCAGGTTCGAGGTGCTTTTCTCTTAGAGGGGTAAGTTTCCTGGTCCCTGGGTTCAGCAGTAACTGATCTTCCCTGGCACGCTAGTTCCAGTGGTCTCAACCTTAGATGGGGGCATTCACTGAGTGAGGACGTAATTGATGTCACCCTGGCACCCAGGTTTGAGGGGTCTTGCCCATAGAGTGGCGCATCCCATGGTCCCTGGGTGCGGCCGTACCTGATCTCCGCCCGGAATCTGGTTCGAGGGGTCTCTACTCTAGGGGGGGATTCCACTGGACCCTGGGCGCGGCTGTACCTGATCTCCCGTTGGCATCTTGTTTGAGGGGTCTCTACCCTCAAGGGATGAGTCCACTGGACCATGGGTGCAGCCGTACCTTATCTCTCCCCTACACCCGGGTTTGAGGGGACTGGTCCCTAGATGGAGAGTCCCCTGGATCCTGGATGCTGCCATACCTGATCTCCCCCCCCCCCCCCGGCGCCAAGGTTTGAGGGCATTCGCCCCTTGAGTGTGCAGTTCCCTGGAACTTGGTTGCAGCAGTACCTGATCTTCCCCAGTATCTGGGTTCCAGGGATCTTGCCCCTACATAGGGATATCCCCTGGTCCCTGGGCGTGGCCATACCTAATGTCCCCCTGGCACCAGGTTTGAGGGATTTTGCCCCTAGTGAAAGGCATCCCCTGATCCCTAGATGCAGTAGTTCCTCATCTCCACCTTGCACCAGGTTGGAGGGGTCTCATTCTTAGAAGGGGAGTCCACTGGACAATGGGTGATACCTGATTTTCCCCCGGTACCCAGGTTCGAGGGGTCTCTCCCATAGAGGATGGAGTCTCCCTCTGATCCTGAGTACAGCCAGGCCTGATCTCCCCCAGCACCCGGGTTCAAGGTGTCTTGTTCCTAGAGAGGGGCATCCCCTGGACCCTTGGTACGGCTGTATCTTTTCTCCCCCTGGCACCTTGTTCGAGAGGTTTTGACCCTAAAGTAGCGAGACCCCTGGACCCTGGGTGTGGCCTTACCTGATCAACCCCCCACATCCGGTTGTGAGGTGTCTGAGCCCTAGAGGGGAGGGGTCCCTCGACCCTGGGTGCTGTCATACATGATCTCCCCCCAGCATATGGTTCAAGGTGTCTCTACCCTAGAGGATAGAGTCCCCTGGACCCTGGGTGCAGCTGTCAGTGAACTCCATTGGCTCCTCAGTTCAAAGGGTCTTGCCCCTAGGTTGGGGAGTCCCCTCGACCCTGGCTGTGAGGGGAACTCTCTCGAAACAAGGATTCGAGTGGTTTCACCAATAGAGGGGGGAGTCCCCTGGATCCTGGGTACGGCTGTACCTGATCTCTCCCCAGCACCTAGATTCAAAGGGTTTCACCCCCTAGAGGGGGAAGTGCCCTCGACCTTGTGTGCAGTGGTACCTGATCTCCCCCCAGATTTGAGGGGTCTCACCCCTAGAGTGGGGATTTCCTTCTACCCTGGCTGCGGCGGGAGCTCCCCTCGGCACCCAAATTCCAGGGGTCTCTTCCCTAGAGGGGGGGATCACTTGGATTCTGGGTGCCATTGTAGGTGATAACCTCTCGGCACCCAGATTCAAGAGGTCTCATTCCTAGAGAGGGGCGACCCATGGACCCTAGGTGCAGCCATACCTGATCTCCACCCGACACCTGGTTTGAGAGGTTTTGCCCCTAAAGGGGGGAGTTCCCTGGACCCTGGGTGCTGCTGTACCTGATCTCTCCCTGGCATCTGGTACAAGGGGTCTCTACCCTAGAGGGGGGTGTCCCCTGGACCCTGAGTGCGGCCGTTCCCCCGATCTTTCCCCATGCCCCTAGAGGTGGGCATCCCCTGGACCATGGATGCAGGCCTACGTGATCTGCCTTGCGCATTGCGCATTCGTGTAGTCTCTCCCCTAGATGGAGGAATTCCCTGGATCCTGGGTGTAGCCATACCTTACATGATCCTCCTCTGGCATCTGGGTTTGAGGGGTATCTCCCCTATAAGGGGGAGTCACCTCCACCCTGTGTGCAGTTGTTCTTGATCTCCCTCCGGGTTTGAGGGGTCTTGAACTTAAATGGGAAAATCCCCGGACCCTGAATCTAGGCATATCTGATCTACCGCTGGCACCGAGGTTCAAGGGGTCTCGAGACTAAATAGGGTGAACATTTAAATAGGGTGAACGCTAGGGGACACTGGGTGCTGCCATACCTGAAATTCCCCTGGCATCCTGTTATAGGCATCTTACCCCTAGATGGGGGTGCCCCTGGTCTCAGGATGCAGCTGTACTTGATCTCCCCTGGCAGCTGGGTTTGAAGGGTCTCACCCCTTGACCTGGCACCCCTGGTACCTGTGCAGCCATACATGATGTCCCCCTGTCACCGAGTTTTGAGTTGTAATGCCCCTAGAGGCGGACATCCCCTGGATCCTGCGTGCGGCCCTCCCTGATCTCTCCACACACCAGGTTCGAGGGGTGTCTCCCTTAGAGGGAAGAGTCTACTGGACCCTGGGTGCAGTGGTACCTGATCTCTCCCCAGAACCTGGGTTCAAGGGGTCTCACCTGTAGAGGGGGGAGACCCCTCTTCCTTATGTGCAGTGCAACCTAATCTCTCCCCCCCCATTCATGGGGTCTCACCCCTAGATGGAGGAGTCCCCTGGACCCTTGGTGCGGCAGTACCTGATATTCCCCTTCACCCGGGTTCCAGGGGTCTCCTCCATAGAGGGGGGTGTCCCTTGTTCTCTGGGTGTGGTTGTAAACCTGATCTCCCCCCTGCATGGGGTTTGCGGGTCTCACCCCTAGTTGGGGGTGTCCCTGGACCATGGGTGCTTCCGTACCTGATCTCCCTGCATTTGATTTGAGTAGTATCTATCCTAGCTGGGTTGTCCCCTGGACACTGAGTGCGGCCATACCTGATCTCCCCTCGGGACCCTGGTTCGAGGGTTCTCACCCCTAGAGTATAGAGTCCCCTCAACAATGGATGCAGTGGGAGCTTTCCCAGACACCCGGGTTTGAGGGTTCTCTCCCCTAGAGGGGTAGTCAACTCGACCGTGTGTGCAGTGGTATATGATTGTCCCTCAGGTTTGTGGGTCTTGGCCCTAGAGGGGGGAGTACCCTGGACCTAGGTGCAGCCGTATCAGATCTCACCCCAGCACCATGTTTGACCATCTTGCCCGTAGATTGGTGAGTCCCCTGTACCATGGGTGTGGCAATACCTGATGTCCTCCATTCACCTGGGAGCGAGAGGTCTCATCCCTAAAAGATGGAGTCCTCTGGACCATGGGTGCTGCCGTGGCATACCTAATCTCACTCCAGCTCTCAGGTTCAACGGGTTTCACCCCTAGAGGGGGGAGTTCCCTGGACACTGGGTGCATCCATACCTGATATACCCCTGGGCACCTGGTTTGAGTTGTTTTGGCATAAATTGGAGAGTCACCTGCACCCTGGGTGCAGATGTATCTGATCTACCCCGGCATCCATGTTAGAGGAGACTCTCCCATACAGGGGAGAGTCCCTGGACCCTGGGTGCTGCCTTACAAGATCTCTTCCTGGCATCTGTTAGGAGAGGTCTCTACCCTACAGGTGGGAGTCCCCTTTACCCTAGGTGCAGCCGTAACTAAACTCCCCCG
Organism: Ictidomys tridecemlineatus; assembly: GCF_052094955.1. NCBI lineage: Eukaryota > Metazoa > Chordata > Mammalia > Rodentia > Sciuridae > Ictidomys > Ictidomys tridecemlineatus. The sequence goes on from NW_027521246.1 coordinate 442,539, forward strand.
ATCCTGGGTTTGAGGGGTCTCGCCCCAAGGGTGGGGAGTCCACCCAACCCTGGATGTGTGGAAAAACCCCTACACAGGGGGTTCGATGGGTCTCTCCCCTAGAGGGGACAGTGCCCTGGATCATGGGTCCGGCTGTACCTAATCTTCCCCCGGCCCCGTGTTTGAGCGGTCTTGCCCCGAGAAGGGAGAGTCCCCTGGACGCTGGGTGGTGCCATACCTGATATTCCGCCGGCATCTGTTTAGGGGTATCTCGCCCCTAGAAGGGTGTGGTCATCTGATCTCTGGTGCGGCCGTACCTGATCTGCTCTGGCATCGGGGTTCCAGGGGTCTCACCGCTAGAGGGGTGATTCCCGTCATCCTTGTGTGCTGTGGAACCTAATCAACTCCCGGATTCAAGGGGTGTTGAACCTAGATGGAGGCGTTCCCTGAACCCTGGATGCAGTAAGCACCCAGATTCCAAATGTCTCCTCGCTAGAGGGTGCATCCCCTGGTCCATGGGTTCTTCTGGACTGGATCTTGTCTCTTCATCTGGTTCGAGTGGTCTCTACCGAAGAGGTGGGAGTCCCCTGTACACTGGGTGCAGCAGTACCTGTTCTCCCCCCAGGACCAAGGTTTGGGGGTCTCTCCCCTAGATTAGAGAGACCCCTCGACAATGGCTGCGTGACCTTCCCCCAACTCCCAGGTTTGAGGGGTCTCTCCGCTTGAAGGGGGAGTCCTCTAGACCCTAGGTGTGGCGGTTCCGAATCTCCCCCTGGCATCCAGGTTCCAAGGTCTCGCACCTAGAGGGGGGAGTAACCTCGAAGCTGTTTGTGGTGGTACATGATTTTCCCTCAGGTTCGTGTGGACTCTGCCTATAGGGAGGCGTCCTCTGGACCCTGTGTGCGGCTGTACATGATCTCCCCCTTGCATCCAGGTTCGAAGGTCTCACCCGTAGTTGGAAGAGTCCCCTCGTCCCTGTATATGGCAGGACTTGATCTTTACCCGGGTTCCAGGGGTCTCATCCCTAGAAGGGGGAGTTCCCTGGACCCAGGTCATGGCCATACCTGATCTCCCCAGGCAATGTGTTTGACAATCTAGCCCCTAAATATGGGAGTTCCCTGGACCATGGGTGTGGCAGTACCTGATCTTCCCCCTTCACCCAGGTAGGAGAAGTCTCTTCACTAGAGGACAGAATCTTTGGACCATGGTTGTGGCCTTACCATACCTGATCTCCCTCTGGCACCGAGGTTCAAGGTGTTTCACCACTAGAGAGCCAAGTTGCCTGGACCATGCGTGCAGCCATTCCTGATCTCCCCCTGCACCAGGTTTGAGAGGTTTTGCCCCTAAATTGGGGAGTCCTCTGGATCCCGGGTGGGGCCGTGTCTAATCTACCCCTGGCATCCATATTAGTAATGTTCCAAGTGTTTTAAATACCAAATTACAGTTTCTTACTATGATGGAAAGTTGTTAATATTTCTAAAATACAACAAAGCAATACATTTCAAATCATAGATGTACTTAGACATGATAGTGAACAAATTCTTTAGGAGCTTAAGGTTTATTGCACTATGATTTATCTAACATAAGTATCCCAGCCATGCAGTGTTTACACAACATACTCTTGGCTCTCTAAGGATAAGTAGACCAGAGGAACCTACTCTCCAGCTGGTGGGAAGCTGCCAAAGCCAAGTTGATGGCCACCATTGGGAGAAATGCTGACAGAATCACAAGCTACAACATGATGGCAAGGAAATGGATCAGGGGGCAAAACAATGACAAAAACCCCTCATGCATGAAGGCTTAATCTACAGGAACAGACAGAACTCCTGGAAACAGCCTATTAACAATTTGACTTCTACTTCCCTCAACAGTGCTCTCAGACCTCTTGCAGGGAAAGAAAAAAAGCTGTGGACCATGGACAGAAATGCAGTTTCAAGTTCTGCAGTGCTAGACACAAGTGCCAGCTAGAGCCCTGCTAGAGATAATTATCAGGAAACTCCAACCAGACATATGACACAACACGTGTCCTAATGTTCACTCCATTTTCTTTTTCTACATATAGAACTTCACCTATTACTACTGGAAAGTCTTAAGCTTACAACTATTTTATCCAGTGTATCAACTATTTTATCAAGATTTAATAACCCTTGGGATATCTGCTTTTTAAAAACAGATGAAAGAATTTATATAGATGAGATTACACATAGAAAATAAATAAAAACCTATGTAACAACACAAATGAATTTAATGTAGAATGATAAGGTCCCCATTACTAACCCCATTATCATTTTTGGACCATCAACATTTTCAGGTTAAGGGAATAAAACAAAAAGGGATGAGGGCAGTAGGCAAAGTAGCTAGTAAAACATTTGAGAATTTCCACAGTAAAATTGCAAAATAATAATGAGAATGCATAATTTCTTTTGAGATATTAATACTAAGCCCCCATCAGAAAAAAATCCCTGCTCCACACTACTACTACCTTCAAATCTGCACAGACAATACACAAAGTGCAAAAAGCCATCCAAACTTTCCTAGCTAATTTAACCCTATCAAGTTTGGTTAAAAAAATTGAATGTAAAAATGATCCAACAACAAATAGCTCTCCCTTTGTTGATGGGAAAATGCATATTTGGAATAAATGGATGTTTTCTGATTAATGCACCTCACCTACCTTAAGTTTCTGAGGGTTCAAATCATTCTTGAATTCCAGTTGTATAAGTATTTTGCTCTTCCATTTAGGTTTCAAAGAAATTAATGACCTTGACTGAAATCCTATAAAATTTTAGCAGTATGAATTTAATAACAATGAAAATGGCATCAAAATGTAGAATACTGATAGGATTTGGGTAAGATTAAATAAGAAAATAAAAACAATGTAACTATAAAGTACTTAGCATATTGTTGATGCTCAATGAATATCTTTTTCTTTTCATGCACTGTTACTAATGATGAATCATGCATGCTTCTTGAGGATTTATGTAAATATGTAACAAAATGCATTTGCCCAACAAAAAAACATGTAGATTCAGAACTCTAAAGTATATACACTCCGTTTTTACTAAACATGCATCTGCAGGAAACATTTATTTGTGATGTTATTTCTGAAAACATGAATTAGTATTATAATGCAATTTAAATAAATCAATTTAAGTCTTCTGTCATACACTAATTTTAAGCTCTAATTTTAATTCCGTTATATAGTGGTTTTGTCTTTAAAATTAAGTGCTTATAGACGTTCACATTCTTTGCATAGCAGATAAATCAAACTCTAAATGTGAAATTTATATTCACCCTAATAAGCTGCTTTTTATTTGTTTAGGAAAAAAACTGTACAATAGATACCTTAAAATTCATTCAATTTTCACTTTATCTCATAGGAATTGCAGGAGTATTTTTGCATTAGTAAATTTGAAATTATTTGTGTTTCTTTGCATTAATCATTATTATCTTTATAACTTATCCTCAAAAATATCAATTATTAACATACAATATTAAAAATGAAAGTGCTAGGTGAAATTCTGTTACATTGCATTTGGTTACTGCAGTTCTAGAATCTCTGTCCAAATACCAAATTCCTTTCATAAAATTTAGTCATGTATGTGTATTTTATATGATATACTGTAAGGGAATATAACATATACATAATATATATTATAAAGAGATATGTAATAAATGTATATATTGTACATAATATATAGGAATGTATTATATATAATACAGATCAATAAACTGTTTTATCTTTTATATAATTAATGTAATCCAATAGCATATAGTTATATTGTGTGTGTGTGTATATATATATATATATATATATTTATATTTTTAAGTCACTTGATGACTACAGCTTTAGAAACAGTAAAGGAACTAGAAATTCAAAAGAGAAAAATCTTTAAAAAATATTTAGAATGTAAAACGTAATGCATAAAACATTTTATCTTTCAAAAATTAAATGAAGATATATGTTGCATCTCACACATGTATATGTGTGTAATTTGAAGTAAATTTTGGAAAAAGGTATCTACAGTTACACAAACACACATATAAATACACATATATAGAGTCTTTTACCTAAATTTATACAAGTGGGTATATTGTCATATTTTATAATTTTCTATGCTATATTACTTATAACAGAAACAAAGCAGTTTCCATTTGATTAATCTACCAAGATTCTTTAGTTAATTTATTCAAAATTCAGAGATTAAGGACATTGGTTGGCTTCTCTGTGCTCTTTAAACATGACAGATAGCTCTCAGCATGCTGCTTGCTGTCTCTGCTGCAGCCTGTCTATCACCAGAAATACATCAATGCCTAAGGATGAGCATCCTGTGTTACCTCCTAGAGATGCAGCCATCCCCAGTAGTAAACCAAAACCATACTCCATCTTTTAACACAGAGGATATATCTGAGAATTTTGGCCTGGTGCTGCTATAAGGAGCTGCAGACTGGTGCCACTGTGCTAGAAGTACCATTCCCAAAGCTGAGAGAGTGTACTCCCAGAAATACAACAGATTAATTAAATTTCCTTCTTCACTGCTTCTTTCTGAACTCCCCTGGTGCTTCTTGTTGGCTGAATCTAAGAAGATACTCTAAGTCAATGTGGTCTGGGTCATAAAAAAATATGGCAGATCCCACTTTCTCACCATATAGGAGTCAGGATATACTGGATTTAAAACTGAGTGGCAACAAATCACCAATGTGAACTATCTTGCTACTCAGTATCCAGATTTAAACATACAGTTAGCAATCACATGATATTTTCACCTAGCACGGTGCAGTTTAGAAGCACTGACTGTCTCAAAAGGGAATATGTATTATCCACTTCTTGGTGATAATTATAGTATCCATCTTGTAGTATCTTTATCCTTCCATCTGAGTTTAGCTATAATGCCAGCTGAATATTATTTAATCTTTGTTTTGGCTTCTCTTTCTGTAGCAAGCCTGAGGACTATCTTTTCACACCCAAATAGATCACTAAAGATTTTTTCCTTAACAATGATAGTTGTGAAATTGTATTCTTTTGCTCATTATTATAAGACATTTACTAAGTTTCTGTTTTACCTCCACAGACATATTATAAAATTAAATTTATCTTCCTGCCTTATTCTACTCTGGACTTGTCTCTCCATGTGTTTGGGAAACACCTCCAAAATATGGATTATCCATTTCCATCACATGGAAAAGTTGTGAGTGCTGGCTACATTATGTCAGGAGGATTGAAACCATAACTGCTGTGATGATACTAATTAAAATGGCTGGCCATATTGGTTCCAGTCACTCGCTTCCTCAATTCAAGCAATTAAGGAATCACATTATCTGAAATCCTATTACGTTCTCAAGGTGGTGTGAAAATCTTGATTGAATGGCAGAAAAGAGGGTGTTAGGCTGTGCATAAACTTGATTATTCTCCCTGCACAAGCAATGTCCTCCATAATGCTGACATTTTCAGAATCCCTGTCAACTCCACTAGCTCATTAGTAATTGAATGATTTTTAAGAAAACTATGTTTCTTGAACCACTATTCTGATTTGACGTTTTTCAGCTTCCTTAGTCATGGTAGTCATTCTAAAAATGTTATAAAAATCTGAAGGTTGTCTAAACAACATCTAAAAACCAACTGTCAAGGTGATTGGTATTTACTTCCACATTTGCAATATTTCAACATGGGACTTTAGTTCTGAGAAAGTTAAGTGTAACAACAGTAATTCTTCAGAACTACAAAATGCAAGGAAAACCACAGGCTTGTATGGCATTATTCTATTATTTATGTATCTCCAATGCTGTTTAGAACATAAATAAATAATGCAACTTAATCCAACAATCCTATTACTAAAGAATTTAATTTGTAGTCATTGATTTTTACTGTTAAATTTACCTATAGAAAGCAAAAAAATGTAATAATTGTCTCCTATTATACAATTTAAATGATAATGTAAATAATTTGGCATTCTATTCTTTTCTCACAGATAGGTTTTTTGGTCAATCGTGACCATTTCAAATTATACAGCACTAACATATTAGCCAAAGGGCATTTATCATAGCTTTTTACTGACCAATGCAACTCTGACTTAAAGTTATGTATTCTAATGTGTTTTGACAAATAAATTGCTTGCCTTTTTCCATGATATCCAAACATATAAATAGGGCATGCATAGTAATATCTAGGGCAGTAAATTTAAAAAGTCAATCATGAAACACATGCAATGCATTAATGATGAAAGTATTTTAGCATTTTAAGAAGCAAGCCACAGCCCTCAGAAAGACCACACACCTGAGGAGTATATGTTCCCCACAGTATCACTAAGCTCATATCTTCAGTGCTCTCTCTGTCCCCTATAACTTTGCAATTTAAGACCTGCCTACATATTTCTTGGGAGATATCAAGATTTATGATACCACTCTGATTTAAAAAAATGCTTGACATGGTCTGAAGATACTTTAGGAACACAAGAGTGTAGAACAGTATCCTAAAATTGATAAATAATGTAGCTGTCTGGAATATAATTCTATACTGATTTATTTTCCCAGCAAGTTTCTCATAGTTGGTGTCCTCTTAGATAACAAAACATAAAATTAAGCCCAAAAGATTATATCTTCTCTATATATCATTTTGATTAATTAATGGTGCACATTTCTTTCACCTTACATTTAAACCTTTGTCTTGAATTTCACATTGTGGATTAAATTAGAATCTAAAGAGCAACACTGAGGCACACACTTTTTTTAAGAGAGAGAGAGAGAGAGAGAGAGAGAGAGAGAGAGAGAGAGAGAGAATGAATTAATATTTATTTTTTAGTTTTTTTTGCAGACACAATATCTTTGTATGTGGTGCTGAGGATTGAACCCAGGCTGCACGCATGCCAGGTGAGCACGCTACTGCTTGAGCCACATCCCTAGCCCAAGGAACACACTTGTTAACCATCATGATTGTTATCACCATCCTCACTGTCACCACCACGATCATCATAATCATGATACAACATCACCCTCATCAACATATTTATTTTCAGCATTCTAATCATCAATGTGGGCACTATTGTCTCAAAGGTAAATTAAACCATAGATAATCCTGTATCTTCTTTGCTACTCTCAGAATTTGTAGTATTTCTAGCACAAAGGAAATAGTCATACTGTTTGTTGTACTTTGTACTTCTCTTTTGCTTATTATTTACTGATCTTGGAAGAGCAGTTGTGTGCCAGAATACATTCAAATTCACCAAATTTCCCTGTCTATGCAGTTCAGTGAGACCATGTCTTTAGAATAGAGAACATAAATCTTGGTCTAAAGGTAAAGACACTTATATCCAATGCTTCACACTTCACACTTGTTCCATGATGACAACAAGCCCTGAAACACTTTATTGAAAATTTTGCCACACAAGATGAAAATGATCTGGATCCTGAGTCACTACAAATCACTGGACCTATGGTAGATTTTTTGCAAGTGAGCAATACATTTGAATGTATGTAAGTTCTGGGAGAAAAGAGTCTGTAAAAAATTCAAATTTCTTTGTTCAGTAAATCATAAGTAACCTTGTCATTTTTGTCCCTGTTAAATATACTCCTACTTGTGCCTGAAAACATTTTAACATGTACTCACAAAAAAAGTACACCATTCATTTCAGTGCTTTATTTGAAAAATCCTAGGAATTGGTTTTCATTTGTACTTTTCCCCCTGCTACTACAAGAATCACAATCTCTACTAATTTTTTAAATTAGTTTTATATTCTATTTAAATTCATTCCCTAAACTAACCTAGTGTTTCAATGAAACATGAGGAAACTGAGGAGTAAATACTTTGAATGACAAAACAAAAACCTTACAGAAGAGTTAAATATAGGTCATAGCTCATGAGTCTCATACCAAAACCCTGTTCAAAGCTTTCTGATTTCCCAATGGTACCCCAGAACTATAATTTTCATGTCTCATTATTATTAAAATGTGATTTCAATTTCTAAGAAATAAAAATTAAGACCCCCAAGTTTCTTGTAGCATATATACAATGGCTTTAAAATAATCAGACCCATCCTCTCAAGAAGAAAAGCACTAAATGAACTAAAATTGACCCAATCTTCTTAGATCATAGAACTGAGGTCTCAGTGCAATGTTTGCCCTGCAAACAGAAGAGACAATGGTGGATACAGAAATCATAGTAGGCTAAAACAGAAGTCTGGAAGCTGAAACATCTTTGCAGTTGAAGTAGGAAAACATTAATTTTAACTGATAAATTGGTGGATATACAATTATAAAAAAAAATGAAAAACAAAACAAAACCTTCAGGGAGATTTGAAATGACTGTGGACTCCTGAAACTTTCTCCACCAGGAGCCAGACTATGGTCTCAAATAAAGCCTGGGAAAAATTCCCTTTGCTTTCAGCAGGGAAACATGGAAAACAATTATTTTTAAAATGGCCAGAAAAATCTACTATTATTAACAAGGTTGTCCTTCAAGATAAAATATTTATGATACTTTAACCTACAAGGGATTTACTAGAACCAAGTGACTGGAGGAAAAAGTACCACCATACTCCAGCCCTCTATGGCCTTTCTGTCATTCTTAAAGTGAAAGAAAAGACAAACACTTGCAAAGGTCACACCCAAGGAGCACCAGCCAACTAAAAAAACAACATTTTAAAATGAAAATACAGAAATTTATATCCACACCTTATATCTCATCACTATAATATGTCTTATACATCAGTTTATTTATCTAGTATACCATAACCAAATTTGAACAAAAATTTCAATGTGGACTTAAAACTAAAAAGCACTATTTAAGGAAATAGCACAAGTACCAGAAGACTCAGATATGGCAGTAGTGTGGAACTGTCTATAAGTACAAATTTTTAAAAACCATAACTCAAACAATAAGGGCTCTCCTGAAAATAAATAAATTAACTTCAAGAACAGACAATGTGAGTACGCAGATGGAAATCTAAGGAAAGATAAAGCAGGCATACAGAAACAAAAACATTCTAATAGAAATAAACACTATCTTTGATGGCTCAGAAGTAGACTAGAAATGGCTGAATAAGCCTGAAGAAATATAATACATATTCCAAAACAGAGAATAAAATAGAAAAAAATAGGGAGGAGAGAAATTGAATAAAATATTTAAGAGTTACAGCATTAATAAAAACATATCACTGCTTATATTGGGAATAACATAAAAAGGAAAAAAGAGACAAGATAAATATTTTAAGCAAAAAAAATGACTAACTTTCTCAAGATTAATATCAGAAAACAAATCATAGAACCAGGAGACTCAACAAACATTATTCAGGATAAATGCTTTTAAAAAATTTCCAAGCATAAGATTATATTCCAACTGCATAAATTCAAAACAAAGACTAAAAGATCATTGATCTCTAATCTTTAGCCATAATAACACAGGAGTGGGAAGCATGGATACTAGGTGGTACTTAGATCAGACATGAAAGTTACCAACATAAAGCATAAAGACATTAAATGCATCATGAATGGATATTAAGAACAAGTATATGAAAACAAATTTGATAACTTTGGTAAAATGTACCAATTGGTTGAAGATATAAATTTCCAAAACCTCAGAAAAAAACCTGTACAAGACTATATATATTAAAATTTCAAACAATTAATTATCTTCTACTATAACAGAAAATTCCAGGCTCAGAAGAGTTCACTGGTAAATTTTGCCAACCATTTTCAAAAAAATTTATACCAATTCTCTACAATCTTTCCTAGAAGGCAGGAGCAGATGAAATCTATCCCATCTCATTCTGTAAGGCTTGCATTACACTAAAACCACAATCAGATATGATATTACAGAAAAACTGTAATATCAAATGCAAAATCACTAACAAAATATTATCAAATTCATACAAATTGTATATGTAGAATTACTAAAAAAAGAAATGTCACATCAGAACTAATTAAAATTTATTCTACATATACCAGTGTGGTTTAATACTCAACAATCAATGTGATCATATCAATAGATGCAAAAAGCACTTGAAAAAATCCAGAACCTGTTTATAAAGAAATAATTCATCAACTAGAAGCTAATTAAACAGAAATTTTCTTAACTGGATAAACACACACACACACACACCCGCACATCCTCTAACTAATAATGTATTCAATGGTGGAAAGCTAGAAGCTTTCCTGCTAAGCTCAGGAACAAGTCAAAGAAATATGGGCCTTTTTATCCACTTTATTCAACACCATTTTAGGAAGTGCTAGGTAGATAATACACTGATTAAGAAAAAAAACACATGCAGATTGGGGAAAAAAAGAAGAAAAATTATCTTTGTTCACAGGACAAAACTATCTTTTTAATACGACATCCTTGGACAAAGTCCGCATTAACTGACCAAAAAACTCATGTAATTGATAAACTATTATAGCAAAGATGCAGGACATAGAATACAGAAGGAACACAAGTCAATCACATGCCTATATACCAGCAATGAACAAGTGTTATTTGCAGTTAAAAACACAATAGCATGCCAGATGTGTAATCCTAGCAGCCCAGGAGACTGAGGAAGGGAGATTACAAGTTTAAAGCCACCCTAAGCAACTTATCAAGGTCATAAGCAACTTAGTAAATAACACATAAAAAGATCTGGGGATGTGGCTCAGTGGCTAAATACCCCTAGCTTGAATATCTGGCGCAACCCCCTCACCCCTAAAAAGAAATAATAGCATTTACATTTGCATCAGTAGAAATTAAATACTTCTGTTTAAATCTAATGAAATGTGGTCAAAATCATTGTGAGTAAAATTACAACTTTATTTAGAAATGTTTAAAAACTAAAAAAAAAGATATTACATGCTTCAGAAAAATAAAACTCAGAACTGTTAAGATGTCAGTTTTCACAGTTGTATCTACAGATTCAATTAAATCCCCAACTATATTTCAAAAAACTTTTATCCATCAATATGAACAATTATGGAGGCTGGGGATATAGCTTAGTTAGTACAATTATTGACTTGCATGTACAAGGCCCTAGGTTCAGCCCCCAGCACCATCAAAAAAATATATGAAAAATTGCTATTTGTCAAGTAATTCTTACTTAAAATATTGTTATTATATTTGTAACATCTCAGAAAATTAAACTGTATTACTGAAATGCTGGTTCCAAAATTCATTAAAAAAGCAAAAATACTGGATTGCACACTTAATATTTGAAAACAAGAACACATACAGCAAAGGAGCCTCATCAATTGAAGACTCATAAAGATGTAAGCATCAAAATAGTATGGCATTTACTAAAGAAAAGACAATCCAAACAAAGGATCACCCAGAAGTAGATTCACAGTGAGACAGTCAGCTAATCTTAACTAAGGAGAGAGAATCTTCATTGGAGAAAGGATGGCCTCTTCAACAAATGGTGCTGGGGAAACAGGAAATCAACTTATAAATTTCAAAAAATTTTCTAGACACATCTCATACCTCTTACAAAAATTAACTCACAAGATAATGTATGCATAAATGTAAACCACAAAGGATAAAGTAGAAGATAATCTAAATAACCTTGTTTTTCAAGATAACATTTTAGATACAAACACCAAAGGCCAAATTCATAAAAGAGAAAAATCATTTAAGTTGAACTCAGTTAAAATCAAAATTTCTGTCCTGTGAAAGATAATCTCAAACAGAATAAGAGATAAGCCAGAGACAGAGAAGACTATTCCCAAAGCATATCTCATAAAAGACTCATTCAAATTATTCAAAGAATCTTAAATCTACATAATAATAAATGAACAACACAGTTTTTAAAAATGATCAGATCTATACAGACATCTGACCAGATGTGATATATAGATGGAAAATAAGAATATGAAAAGTTGCTCAACATCGAAGACATTAGGTAATTGCAAATTAAAACAATAATAAAATACCACTGGATATGAATCAGAATGGTGAAAATCTAACGCTGAAGGGGTCAAATGCTGAAAAGGCTGAGATGTACCAGGATCTCTCTCATTCATGGTGTTCAGAGACACAAAAGTATAAAACAATTCTGGTAGAAAGTTTGACATTTCTTAAAAAATCAAATGTGTACTAATCATACAATCTTGATTTGCCCTTATTGCTGCATGCCCAATTGGGTTGAAAACTTACATTTACATAAAAACCTGCACACAAATGTTTAAAGTAGATTAGTCTATTATTGCAAAAACTTGTAATCAAAAATGATGTCCTCAACTTGTTAGTGGGTAAGTGAACCAGCGCATTTATGTCATAATATTATTCAGCCTTAAAAATAAATGAGGTTTATTACCATGAGAAGATGTAGAAAACCATTAAATGCTTATTTGAGGTTAAAGACATTAATCTGAAAAGAATGCACTGGATTTCAAACCATGAAATTCTGTAAAATGCAGAATTATGAAGACAGTAAAAAGATCAGTATTTTTCTGGAATCAAAGGGGCAGAAAAGATGAATAGATAGAGAAGATAGGATTTTTAGGCCATAAAAATACTATGTGTGACATTGTATTCAAAGATACACATTCATATATTGTCTAAATCTACTGAATGTACAATCACCAAGACTGAACCCTCATGCTAACCATGAATATTAAGTGATAATGATGTGTCAAAGTATATCAAGATTATACCACCCTGGTGGGAGATGTTGATGGTGAAAGAAGGACTGTGTGTGTGTGTGTGTGTGTGTGTGTGTGTGTGTGTGTGTGTGTCTGGGAAATGTGTATGAAGAAATATTTATACTGTCAATTATTCTGTGAACATAAATGTCATTTAAGGTTTCTTCTACGTCTTCTCATGGCTTTATAATTTTCAGAATAATTAAAAGTAAAAACCTAAAAGTGCTCTAAAATTTAAGTGTGTTAAATATAAACCTAAGCCAGATATTGTGGCACATGCCTGTAATCCTAGCTTATCTGGAGGTTGAGGCAGGAGGATCTCGATTTCACAGCCAGCCTCATGGGGCTGGGGTTGTATCCCAGTGGTAGAGTGCTGGACTTGCATGCATGAGGCCCTGGGTTCAATCCTCAGCACTACAGAAAAAAATAAAGATACTGTGTCCATCTTCAACTAAAAAAAATTTAAAAATCCAGCCTTAGCAACTGCAAGGCACTAAGTAACTTGGTAAAGTGAAACCCTGTCTCTAAATAAAATACAAAAATAAGGCTATGGATGTGGCTCCGTGGTTGAGTGCCCCTGAATTCAATCTCTGCAAAAAATTATATTTATTTTTTGCTTCAATAAATCTAGCTCTTTTTGAGAAATGAACAAAATGGCTTTTATATATTCCTAATTAGATTATATTGATCTAAAAGGAAAGCAATATATTTGAAAGAGCTGTGTTTTTCAAAATCTAAAATGTCCTTCTGATATAGAAAAATCAAAGTCATGCTTGTTTTTATATAAAGAGCTATGTCTTATAAATTACAACTTAATAGAGTATAGTTTATCATTTCACAGCATGCTGTTCTACATTATGTAATGATACCAAAGCTAAATCTATCTGCAATCTGTTGTTTTAATAAAAAAATGCATTAAGTTAATGAAGTATATTGGAATTTTAGCTGCAGATGTTCATTCTTCACTTTTTTTAAACTTCGTTGAATCTTTGTTCTAATATCTTTATTTTGATTTATTCATTTTTATGTGGCACTGAGGATTGTACCTACAACCTCACATGTGCCAGGGAAGCCCTCTACCAGTGAACCCAACTCATCATTTTTACTTCTTTTACTTTATATCTTATTATAATATCAGTCTTCCAGTGTCTTCTCTGATCAGGTTTATTAACTGATAAATACGCAATTTACATGTTCATATCTCTCTATAAATCTGTATGAAATTGTCTTAACTTCTCCATTTGAACCTCTAAAATAAATCATGTGGGTTGGGGCTCAGTGGTAGCAGCACAGTTGCCTGGCATGTGTGAGGAACTGAGTCCAATTCTCAGCTCCACATATAAATAAATAAAATAAATATTCAGCAATTAAAAAAATTAAATAATAAATTAACTCTTTATCTTATCAACTAAGTTGGCTCCTGAATAGTACTGTTGTATCTTTATAAAAATTATCAAGTTTAAATTTTTTTAAAAAAATCTATCTACAATCTATTTCATCAGTAAAAATTGGGGGCTACTTATGTTTTATTCTTACTTATAGTCAGAAATATGATTATGTATTGTGTTTCAAAAATGGCATAATTCCAAAAAAGTTAATATAGATATTCTAATGTTCATCAATCTTCAAAGGTAAAGAGTGCTTATGCTGACTTTAGAAACTACTTCATATAATCTAGAGAATGTTGAGTGATAAAAATCTAATATACATAACTTCACAAAAAAATTTGAGTAAATAAAAATATGAAATAATCAATTTTTTAAAATTAATTTTGCAAGAAATGCCAGATAATATTTACTATTATAACAAAAACTTATGTAAATAACTAAATGGCGTAACCTTTAGTTCCTTATTAGTTATTATTATGATGTTTCAAGATTTTATAATTTAAGGGTAATTTTATAATAATTGTATAAAAATAATATTCATTCATCAGAAAAAGGAAATATAAATAACATAGAAAAAATAAATATATTATTCTACTGCTGACATAATACTTTGGTTTGCATTATTGAATATTTATTTGTGTATTAAAAAACTACATCTTAGGCTGTGTTTGTATCTCAGTGGTAAGGCTGCCTAGCATGTGTGAGGCATTGAATTTAATCCTGAGCAATATGTGTGTGTGTGTGTGTGTGTGTGTGTATTTAAAACAAAAAAAATACAAATATATAAAAAAGTCTTATTATAATTAATTTGCAAATATTTTCTCCAATCTGTAGGTTTCTTTTTTTTTCCTTTAGATTTCCAGTTTCCTGACATGTAACAATTTTAATTTTAATAAAATAATATTCACTTTTTTCCTTATGGATTGTGATTTTAGTGTCATATCTAACAACTCTCTACCTAAACCTAGTTCATAAAGTTTCTTCTATGCTTTCTTTTAAAAATTTTATAGTTCTACCCCTCAGCTTTAGGTCTGTAATTCTTATGTATGGTTGAATTTTATTAAGATTTTTTTACATGTGAGTAATCATTTAATAAAAGGACAACTCTATCAAAAATAAAAAGATCATGATTTTAAGAGTTTATTTCTGCAATCTCAATTCTACTTCACTAACCACTATCTTTACTCTTAGGTCAATGCTATGTTGCCTTAATTACTCTCACAAAAGTAAAAAACAAAATTGGAAAGTTTAAACTCTTCAATTTTGTTCTTCTATCCATTTATTTCAATTGTACTTGATTCTATTGTATTATATGCATCCATGGACACCACCTTAAATCTTAGACAAAACACATATAAATATAAAATTAAATAAACTATAATTTCAAGATATATTCGACACAACATAGTCATCCTAAGATTTGAGCATGACAATCATGAATGTATGCCACTTGGAATGACTAGGAACTTAAATCTTCCAACTTCCAAGGCCTACATCAACAAACATTTACTGAAAGCCTACCAGATACCCTACAGTATGAAAGTTTAGATATTGAAAACACAAAAACCTTTCTTCTCACTTAGCATATAAATAGAAAATGATGGCAAAGTATACCAATAGCAATAAGAGAATATGTAGAAAATACAATGGTAACAAAAACAAGGGATGTTAATTTTGTCTAATCAGATTTCCCTTTCTTCATAGCTTGATTTAGAAAAAATGTTTACAAATTTTGGTATTTTCTACACAAAGTGATTTTAAAAATACCAGAGGCTGGTACTTACAAAATCTTGGATTAAATAATCCTTTTATAAAATTTGGTTTCTCTTAACAAGTTTTAAATCTTTTTACTAATTATTGTTCTTGAGGTTACAAAAGGAATTTAGACTAATGAGAAAGAGCATATAATTAAGTATTCAGGGTAGAAAAGGAAAGTTTCATTTTATCTCAAAACTACCTTTTTTTTCTCCCCAGAAATAACTTTAACTTCTACTATGCTTGGTTAACTCCTGATTATTTAGAACAATCTAAAGTAAAAGAAGCAAAATAATATATCGTGTGTGTGTGTGTGTGTGTGTGTGTGTGTGTGTGTGTTTATATGCACATGCATCATGTGTAGAAAATTTAATAGTGACAATTTCTGATTTGTCCTGTGGGAGATTTTAATAAACATGCTTAAAAAGGAAAGAAAGAGTGGAAGTTTGAAGGAAGATGGAGTGTGTTTCCAAGTTCAAATAAATTTGGAAAACATTGGGTTAAATAAAATATCAATATATACTGTGATTGCTCCCACCTTTTCTTAAAGTAATGAGTAGTAAAGCCTTTAATAATTGACTAACTAGTAATATTTTTAAAATGTTATAACTTTACAAAAATATTATACAAGAAACCAGTTAGTTATAGTTTTTCCTCCATGGTCATGCTGGTAGCAATTAATTCAGTTGAACACATATGGAGATTTAGAAACATGCACAGGGCCACATAAATTTGTCACTGGTCAAAACTAAGAGAATTAAAACAGAAGATTGCCTTAAATCTCTGACTTTATTAGTTAGAAAAACTAGCTTCATTTCTGTACTACTTTTTGTTTTTTTCTTTGGCTGTGCAATGAAAGAAAAAAAATTGACCCTAAATACGCTAGTGTGTCTGTCTTTTAAAATTAAATACATCTAAAAAGTCTCTGTACTTCCTATAATGTTTTTCTCACAAAACTAAGGACTGGGATTAAAATAATCTGTGATATTAATAGAATAATTGCTTTACTATAAAAAATCTTTAAGTTGTTACCAGAAAAGTGCTGAGAAATTTATCTATAGTGCCTACAAATGCCTAGATTTGATCAAATAATAGTGAATTTGGAAATACATTCTTACATATTAGAATTCAAGTCAAGATATTACTCAGCAATGAATACCATTAAACTTGCCATTGAAATTGGATGAACCTTTGTGTAGTCATGAATGACAGCTTTTAAATATAACTTTCTTATTTTTGTCTTTCTGCTGAAATTTTCTTTAGGAGAGTAATTCAGAAGCATCTCCTGTGGATGTGATCTTAGATTAGCTAAAATAGCTGTTGTGGGTTCTAGGTGGAAGCTAAAATTCAACTTCAAGAGAATAAAAGTGTATGGTGTCCACTACACATTTAAGGTATTGCCATTTTTTGTATATTGCTGCTGGAAACAAGAAGTATGAGAACTGTTCCCCTTACTTATAAATGTCACCCTCCTCACACCTTTTAGCCAAACACCAATTATTTGTTTAACATCTTATTCATGTTTCCTCTACAAATTATACTCTACTGTCTAAATCAATCAAAAATAATTTCTAAAGAGTGATCTGATTAAAAATATATAATTGTATTGTTGTAATAACAAATGATTGTTATAAACTTGACAATGTATAATTTTACAGAAAAAGCAGTGTGATTAAGCTCCATGAGAGTAAGGAAATGATACCAGAGTGAACCCAAATCTGCAGGAATAAATGAAAAGAATAAAAAATAAAAAGGTCATTGTAACTATGAATGTTAACATGCTCTTGTTTCTTCTCCCATTTTTTTTTAAAATTTATGATTATATTAAGTAAAACTTGTATATATTTATTGAGTTACTTACATATATACAATAATACCACAAAAAAGGAGATTAAATGAAGCTATTTAAAGGCACACAGAATGTCTGTTTTGCTAAAAAGAAATATCAATCAGAAGTAAGTTCTTATAAAATGTACAGGAAGTCTTCTGTATCCACACATTTTAATGTCCATGAATTCAAACAAGTGAACATTGAAAAATATTTTTTTTAAAAAAAGATTAAGTGTAAAGATGATTTTTGGTTCATGGTTTCAGACGTTTCAGTCCATGGTAGCATGGCCTGATTGCTTTAGGTCTAAAACAAAATAGTGAATAATCAGAGAAGCACTTGGTGGAGGAAAGCTGCTGATCTCATGGCATCCAGGACTCAGAGAGATATCACTTTTATAAAAAAGCCATCCCCCTAAAACCCATTAAGGTATGAATCAACAAATGTATAGATCCAATCATAAGGCCAGAAGACTCATGATCCTATCACCCCTCTGCTCTGTTATAATTGGAATGAGCCTTCAATCCATGATCTTTTGGAGGGCATTTAAGACACAAGTCATATCAGTAATTAAAAATATATTTCCACCTAACATCAGAGGGAAATAAAAGGTAAAAGGATAAATAAATTCAAAAGTATTAATCAGGGACTTCAACTTTCTCTTATGATAGTACATAGAAAAATCAATAAGGAAAAGAGCAAAACAGAGAAGTTTTGAACAACACTGTAAGACAAGAGACTTCTATAGAATACTCTTCCAAAAAACACATTAGACATTCTAAGTGCACACTAAATATCCTCCAAAGTAGACCATGTAATAGGCCATGAATATCCCTAAAGAATTTAAAGAACAACCCTAAATAATACACAACCATGTAAATGCAATGGAATGAATCCTTTTAGAAATCAATAGCAGAAGAAATTTGGGGAAATTTACAAATAAAGGGAAATAAAACAAAATATTCTTAAATTACCATTTTTTTAAAAAAAGAAATTCATAAAGAAAGTGGGAAAATACCCTGCAAAACATGAAAACAAAAGCACATCATACCCCATGTCAATGTTTATAGCAACTAAATTCACAATATCTAAGCTATGGAACTAACCTAGGTGTCCCTCAAGAGATGAATGTATAAAGAAAATATGGTATATACACTCAATGAAATAATACTTAGCTTTAAAGAAGAGTGAAGTTATGGAATTTGACAGTCAATGGATGGACTTGGAGAATATTATGCTAAACAAAATAATCCAGTCCTACAAAACCAAAGGCCAAACGTTTTCACTAGTATGCAGATGCTAATTCACAATAAGGCAGGGGGCCATTTAAGACACATGTCATATCAATAATTAGAGAATAATAATATTATTACCTTAGTTTAGGTAGAGGGAAGTGATGGGGAAAGGGGGGAGGAGATGTGGGGATGGAAAAGAAAGTAGAATGAAACAGACATTATTACTTTATGTATACAGGTGACTATATGACCAATGTGATTCTGCAACATGTAAACTCAGAAAAATGAGAAATCATATCCCATTTCTGTATAATATATCAAAGTGCATAAATGCATGCTACTGTCATACATAACTAATTTAAAAATTAAAAGATTAAAAAAACTTTTTCCAAAGACAAAAAATAAAAAAAAACAACATACCAACATTTATTAGGATAAAGCTAAATAAAAAAATACATAGAGAAAAAATAACAGCTATAAAAATGGTTTAAATCCAAAATCTAATATTCTACATAAAGAATAAAAAACTCTAGAAAAAGAAAAAATTAAACCTTACACAAGCAGAAGAAATAAGATAATAAGGTGTATGTACAAATAAGTAAAATCAAGAACAGAAAGAAAAAAAATAAAAGAAATCAATGAAAAAATTAAAGTGAGTAGCAAAGAATAATGCAATCAGATGGTCACTGAAAATGACAGAAAAGAGGCTTTTATGAGAAGAACAGAATCCAAACTGCAGGAAATTTAAGAAATAAAAATGGGAGGGAAAAATGAAGATGTAGATTATTCTTTCAATAAACTTGAACTAAAAAGAGTGAGGAGGAAGGAACTTAAAATACAAGAGGGAAGAAATAATAAACAGAGAAGGATCTTCCAAGAGACTGAAAGGGATTAAGAGCCCAGGCAAAATAACTTCTTGTTGGGAATAGTTAGAATAACAGAATTCTACTTATGTTCACACTGACAGAGTTGGAGTGCTATGAATTTTTATTAGCCTCAGCTAAACAGGACCCTTATGCTTCTGAGTTCCCATTGATGCACAGGAGATGCAATTTTGGCTAGACAGGTCAAGTCTTCTAGAAGACTTTTAAGAAATGCCTTTTCACTAAAAAAAAAAAATCAATAAAAGTGATACTCCCTTTTCTTACAATCTTGATGACTTTGATATGTAGGTGAAATTCTTATAGCTCAAGCTGCCAGGTGTCCACCAGAAAGAGAGAAGTCTGACGACAAAAGGCAACTCATCCATGACTATATAATGGAAAGACAGAAAGAACCAGTGTCTGAGGACAGTAGTTAGTTGCTGCATGAAGCAACTATAAAACCAGATCTTCTAGTGATATAAGATAATAAAATGTACTTATTACTGAAGTCATTTTCAGTTGAGTCTTTTTTTTTCTTGCCAGCTGAAAGCAAGAAAATAATACAAAAAATGATATTTCTCAGATGGATGTGGGTGAAATTAACTTTGCATGCGGCATTCTTGGGAACTTCCGAGATTCAGATACAGCCTATATTTTCATTAAACTAAATAAAGCTCATATAAGTTAGTTTACAAAGGCACTTCCCTTAACAGCTTCTTCTTGCTTTAAATATTCAAGTATTTCTAATTCTAGCAATAGCTTCTGGTAATAATGATGATGATGACCTATAGTTATGCATTTTTAAAAGATAGGCATTTATCCACTTGTTGTTCAATTTCTGCATTCCATTTGACTTCGGTAGTGAAACCATACTAATCTTTTTACTTTCTATTAGTTGTAATTATCATTTTAGCTCCATTTTCATACTTTTTTGGTATATAACATGTCCAATAAGATAGTTTACAGAGGAAGTTATTAATTTTTAAGAACATCTTGAAAAACAAACAATTTATGAATATTTATTATTATATAATTTCTAAATCTGTTCAAGAAAATAAAATTCAACTGCATATCTAGAATGATATATTTGACTTATATCAGAGAGTGACAAAATCTATACTGTAGCTTCTTTAAAAAATACCAGTAAAAGCACATTTTTAGCATTAATAGCAAAAAGTACTAGAGATATGCACTTATCCAAGCAGTTCCCAAATGGCTTAAAAACAATCCTTAAAGGTAAATTATAGTATAGCTTTTAAAGTGCAGAACATTTTTTTCTATAGAAATAATGTAACCATTCCATTATTAGGTCAGCCAATAAAAGCCTTGTAAAACCATAAGCATAAGACTACAACTTGAACTACACCAAGGTAGAATAACACTATTTACTTCTAATAATTTTCTGCCCTTATCCAAATATCCAGGGGTCACTGCCTAGTATGCGCTCTGTTCACTTCTCCAAGATCACCTCCCAACAATCTCACCCCACATATCCATGTGTCAGATAAACTGAACTCCACCAATCTAAAGTATCTTCTTCCCTCTAAGACATTAATTGCATGCCCATCTTCTCTTTGTAGATCACCTCCACTCAGTCTTTTGATCTCAGTTTAAATGCAACTTTGTCAGGAAGGACATCCTATGTCTCCCACTGATTTATGTGCCATTGATGCAGATGCTCACATATAACTCTATCCTTTCCTATCACAGAATTTACCACACTGTATTATAATTAATTTTATTCATCTCCCCACAAACACTACTGTATCTGGGATTCATTATATTTGGTATGATTTCATCCCCCAGCTTAGAAAAGAATGTGTGGCATACTGAAGATTCTTAATATGTTTATTTATATGAATGGATTTTTATAAGAAAAGATACTTCAAGGTATTCTTTAACTATGAAATACTGAACATCATCTATGGTTATTACTATGGAAGAAGGCTGTTTGCCAAAGATGACTTTCCCATTCTTGAGTTTACCTCAAGAAAGGATGATCTCTAATTTCTTCCCCATGGCCACTTTATAGTCACTTGGATGAATCATTAAAACTCCAGTAAACAGAGGCTGGTATTGTAACTCAGTGGTAGAGCACTGGCCTAGCATGTGTCAGGCACTGGGTTCTACCCTCAAAACCACAGAATATAAATAAATAAAATAAAGGTATTTTCTCTGTCTACAACTAAAAACAAACAAAAAATAAAAATTATATGAATCAGTTAAATTCTAAAATCAGTAAATTTTCAAATATTATTTTTATCTTTTTCTTGCAGGTAACATCATTGATTCTCACAGCCTTAACTACCAGCTATGAAATGCTGATTCCCAATTTTGTGTCTCTCAGCGAAATTTCTACCCTTATCCATAATATTCCAATTTCCAGTTATCAATAATTTTTTTACCTGAATGTCCCACAAGGACTCAAATTCCTTGAATTTTATCTTTCCTTTTTCCCTTCTGTTCTTCATTTTAAATGATAACATCATCATATTGTCTTTGGAGCTTCACAGCCAAGTTATTTCACTCTGGCTACTTAAACATGGTCCATAGACAAAGAATGTTTGCATCACTGTGAACTGATAGAAATACTAAATCTCAGGCCCTGCACCAGACCTGCAGCACGTACATCAGAACCTACCTTTAAATTCCCAGGAAATTCATACGCACATAAAAATTTGAGAAACACTTGTCTGTAATTGCCTTTATCCGTACCCCTATACATCAACTCTAACACAAAATCAATACAGTCAAATATACAAAAATGCTGCAATGGCCTCTTAGCTGATATCATTCCTTATTCCACTTGTTCTTACTCAGAATTTCAGAAGAAACACTCTGATGTACAGCTACATTGAGGTCAAAAAGTTCACTGACTAGGACCCTGTATAATATAGTTTGTTTTTCCTATGTTACATTCTAAAATCTGAAAATGTTTACTTAACTGTTTACATAGAAAATTTGCAACCAAAAAGAGTTTTAGAATCACTTTTATCATGACTTTTTGTTATAATCATTTTCCACATTGACCTCAAGTTTCTTTCAAAAGCACAAAGCTGATCATGTCACATCCCTAACATCTTTCAGTGGCTTCTCAACATATGTTTTACTTCTGTACCTCTGCCTTTCTGTTCATATTTTCTCCTTCCTCCTTGCAAAAATTTTCTTCATTTTCTGAACTCTTGCTGAAGAGTCATCTCTCTAGAGAAGAATCTTGCATTTTATTAGCCTCTTTTGGTTAAAAAAAAGAAAAAGAAAAGAAGAAAAATGCTCATGACACTCATGGTAGTTTATGAAGTGCTTCTGGATGTGTCTGTCTTCACTAACAGACAAGGGCTTGTCTAAAGAAATTCTCTATGTTGGTCACAAGCACATGGTCAATACTCAAAATACGTTAAAGGAATCAACTACTATTTATACTTAAAAACATTAGAATATATGGAATTTATTGCTGATAATAGAAACACATATGTAACCTAATAACCAATTACCATACACCCATAAGATAAATTTATTTAGAAAATAAAATATCTCAAGCTACATGCATGAAGAAACAGTGTAAATTCAAATGTGCTCAAGGGCCCAACTCCACTCACATAAATGAAACTATCCTCAAAAGTCCACAAAATGTGGAGGACCATAATGCTTCATGTTAGAACAGATAACTGGACAGGAGTCCCAGAGGTAAGCCTGCGATTGAGGAGGTAGAGATCAAGTTTACCGGTTGATTTTTTTAAGTTACATATTTTATCATGAAGACTACCATAAATTTTAAAAGTTTATCAACAGTATAAAAATCTAAAGTAGTTTATTTATACATATTACTGTTCAAGTGCCATTAAAAATCACACTGAAAATATTATTTTGTTCTTATTACAAAATTTTGCCAAACTCATACTTCTAATGATGTTATTTTAACCCAACAAACTGTAGTTCATTAAAACTGCCATAAAATTTCACTGATTTTGGTGAATAGTCATCTAACAATTTCTGGGTGCCAGGCCCTGAGGGAGATTTTGACTATCCCAACCTAAAGACCCACCTGCAAGTGATAATGACTACTCATGTGCCCATGGCAGCAGTGGAGGATGCTCACAAGCACTGAGTCAGGAGGGATGCCCCAGATTCTGACTGCAGATCTGTAAGGGTAAAAAATCTGAAAGGGGAAAAAGATATAGGGGGGAACCACCCTTGAGGATAAGGCACAAGAGTCTAAAATTACACAAAATATACATAGAAAAGCAGTGACTAGGAATGGATAAATAATATATTTACAAAAGCATGAATGGGCTTCTTTCTTTTAAACTCTCAAGAACATGTAACTCTTTTAAGTAATTAGAGAGAATGGAAGTCACTCAAGGTTGATTTACAATGCATTTCTTTGATTTCTCAGTTATGGTGTACATTCTCATATTTACTATACTACTTGCTAACAAATAAAATACTCTCCCCATTTATGATTTGACAGAACTCTTTGTTTGTTTTTGATATCAATCTTTAATCATGCTTGATACACTACTGGGCATGGTGGTGCACACTTGTAATCCCTGAATCATGGGAAGCTAATGTAGGAGGATTGAGAGTTCAATGCCAGCTTCATCATCAAGGAGGAACTAAACAATTCAGTGACACCCAGTCTCTAAGAAAATACAAAAGTAGGGCCGGGGATGTGGCTCAGTGGTCACCCCCCCAAAAAAACACATAAGAATGAAAAACTTTCAATGAAAATAAAACCACGAGAATAATTTGAAATTTAACTTGCTCTGCTTGTTTATTGCTTAAAGTATTGCCATCTGTATTAATTCAAATATAGGCTAAAATATTGTAAACCAAGACCAATAACACAATGGGTAAAATAATTAAAAATAAAAAGAGTTAATGTCTCTTTCATGAGAGTTTAGGGGCAGGCAAGTAGTCCACAAGGGGTAGGTAGCTCTGCTCTACAAGTTTGTCCAGAGACAGTGTTCCACCTGACTCACCACAGCTCTCCCTGGAGCCTGCCCTGTCCCTAACTCACCAACACTTCATGGGACGGAAAGGGGATGTATAAAAGCATATGACAGAAAAGCAGCTTTTGTCATACAAATATGCTTTAAAAGTAGCATATATCACCTCCATTCTCACCACACTGCCAAAACATATAGCTTAGTTACTTTATCTAGCAATAAGAAACCTGAGAAATAGGTTATTTCTATATAGAGGCTACATGCCTAGCTAAATATCAGAAGTGAGAGTGTGATCTTCTTCCCACTATAAAGCAGTCATCTCCTTTCTCATGAGTTAATTGGAAGTTCCACTCAATTACTGAAATCTGTTCAAAGTCTAGAATCTCTGGGTGGTGTCAACCCTCTTCAACAGGTATCAATGTGGCTCCTTCCCTATCCAGTGACCTATAACTAACAGAGAACTAATCTTTGATATGTACTACCACCATCACATCCAATAATCAATGTTCAAATACAAATACAATTAAGTGTTAGATTCTGAGTAGAACACCAAAAGCAAACACCTATTTTATCAATAATGAAATACCATTGCAAAAGAATTGCAATGAATCTATGATGCAGGAAAAAATAATTTTTATGTTTAAATTAAGTTTCTATTCCCTGAAAGTAAATTCCTTCTTCATTTTGCTGGGGGAGCCCTGTCTTGGCCTCTGGCAGATTCTTTCTTTTCCATTGTTCTTTCTGCCCATATATGAAGTGGACATAGAAGTACTGTGCCTCTACGTATAATTGCCTACGTCCTAATGGTGTACATTTGGGAGCTATGAGTTACTCAAGTGTCAAGCAACATCAACATACCACAGGCTTTTGCAAGTCAAACTTTTTTTGATTTTTTGTAACAACATAATCCTCTCAAAACTCAATTGTTTTCTTTCATTGACTAAAAAAAAGTAACCACAAGTAACTATTTTTTATATTAAACTTGTCAACTCTGTTCTTTATTTTCTGACACCAGTGATAGATCCAATCCTCTTTCTGTTGATTTACAGCTAGCTACTGTAACATTGTCTGATTCATACCAGGATGTTTTTATCACCCCAATGATATCAGCAACTTGATTTTTTTTCTTTTTACTTGATTTCAGGCTCAGTCACTGACTTGGGTTGCTTTTTCCAATAAAATATAAAGAGAAGTAATTTCACTTCCAAGAAGCAGGGTCTGCCAGTTCTCTTTTTTTGTTATAAAAATGGCAATGCCCATACTCCCCTCCAAAGATGGCAATTTTCCTTTAGCTTAAATCTTGGGTGGCACAGAGGATATAGAACACAGCCTCAGCTAACATATCATGAGTAAAAAGTAAGCCTCTATTCTATAGGGAATTAAGACTTAATGTTTGAAACTGTAGTTTTTACTTAATTCAACTGACTTGTTCAGGTGTAAAATCAAACCCTTAATTTAATTCTTGCCTGGGCTAGCTTCTACAGTTAAACCAAGAAAATTAAGAGGAGGTTCTTGAGAATGACAAATGACAAGCTTACATTTACTATTTGGCCACAGGAGAAATTATTTTCCAACATTACAATGCTCCACCTTATAATCAGTTCAGACCACAGACCATGGGAAAAAAGTATCTTCAATTGCTATAAATTATTGACCCCCTTTGAACTCTAAAAAACTAACTTTCCCCTTCCTTGATGCCCCCTTCTAGTTCCTGCTAAAGAAGCAAGCAATATTAAAGTCATGTTACCAATCTTATTCTTTCTAACTACTTCCCTGGAAGTATAGTATGGATAGAGAAATTGATGCCATATAAAAAGTATCAGAGGTGACAGTCACCAAGTATTGTACAACTATTTAATTCAGAGTCAATGGTTCTTTAACTTACATTTTTTAATATTTATTTTTTGCCATAGGTGGACAAAATATCTTTATTTTATTTTTACATGATGTTGAGGATAAAACCCAGTTCCTCATGCATGCTAAGCAATCACTCTACCAAGCCCCATATAATGTTTTTTAATTATGTCAGCCAATGATGTACCTAATGTCATGCATTTATTATTATAGAATACCCCAATTTAGGTACTAAATTTTGGCATTTTACAGGGTATGGGTTGAATAGTTGTAATGAAGCAATTCCAAAATACAATGGCTCAAACAAGAAAAAATATGTATTATTTTTCATGAAACAACATGAAGCTACACATGTGACTGAGGGGAGAGAAAGCAGTATTAGTTTCCTTCACAAGGTCATTCAGGGCTGATATCTTCAGGAAAGAGCTTCTATATGAGTTCTAGGCAGTATTTGCCATTCCAGTCAGTGGCAGGGAAAAGAAGATGGGCACACCAAATACAGGACAAGCACCTTTAAAAAGACAATTCAGAAGCTGCACATTTCATTTCTGTTCACATATAACTGGCCGAAATCTAAACACCAAGCCACACAAATTACAATGGTTACATCTCAAAACTATCATAAATCTAAAATATAATTCAAGAATGTGTTTAACACACCTGGCCTACCAAACATCACAGCTTAGCAGCAAAGCACACTGTAGAATATCAGTCATTTATCTTCATGATCTAGTGTCTTACTGGGATCTTCAGCTCCCTGCTGTTTCTCAGCATCAAAAAAGAATATCTCACAGGATGATGGCATATACCTGTAATCCCAGGTCCCCAGGAAGCTGAGACAGGATAAATGGAAGTTCCAGACCAGTCTGGGTAATTTAGCAAGAGCCTGTCTCAAAATTTAAAAAAAGCTGGAAATGTAGCTCAGTGGTAGATAACCATTGGGTCTAATACATTCTATCCCAAAAACAAATATGAGTGGTATAAAAAGATTAAATTCAGAATCTGAAATTATATTCTACTGAATGTTTATTGATTTCAAGATGAAAAATCCTTGATCACACCATCATACGTCTGTGTTAAGTCTGGAACCACCAGTGCTGTAGAATAATATACAACTCTAGAAGATGACGATTTCTTAAAAAAAATAAAAGCATAAGCAACACAGTGAAATTTTGAAAAAATTACCTCTGCTGAAATTATAGACTTATTTTTCAACAAATAACATTATGAATTTAAAAAATAGTCAAAACACCAGTAGAACATGTTTCCAACATTTAAAAAAGACAAGGGACTAATATTCAATACATGCTAACTACTCCTACAAACACAATAAAAGACAAAAAATACAACTGAAAATTTGATAAAAAACATAAAATAAAATGTACATTACCATGGGCTGGGCTTGTAGCTCAGTGATGAAGACTTTCCTAGCACGTATGAAGCACTTGGTTTGATTTTCAGCCACACATATAAATAAACAAAATAAAAGTCCAAGGAAAACTAAAAAATATATGTTAAAAATGAGTGTTATGAGAAATTCAGGATGCTGCATTAAATTTGAATTTCAAATAGACAATTACTGTTGTTCATAAATAAATATATCCCAATTATTGCACAATACAAACAAAAATATTAGTTATGGTTTACATAAAATTCAAATTTATCAACAAATCCTCAATTTTTATTTTATAAATTTTGCAACTATAGGTGAAATCCACACAGCTGACAAGTAAATAAAGAGAAGGTCAGGTTCAACAGTATTCAAAGAATGCAAATTAAACCAAAAATACCATTTTACCTATTATATTAGCAAACACTAGAAATCAAAACATATTGTTGGAAAGCATACAATCCTCTCTATTTCCAATTGGAAAAGCATACAATCCTCTTTTTTCCAATTTATTTAAAAGACCATCTAAAGATTTTTTTTCCTTTTTTGCACACAAAGATAGGTTATTAATTAATGTATAATTTATACAAATGATTTTTAAATGCTGCACTCACAACGTTTAGCAAATGGTAACCTGCTGCTGCCTGGCTCTGTGAGGCTCCACTCTCCTCCTTTATCCTTGGGAGGAAGAACTGCACTATCTATGTCCACCACCATACTCTGTCCCCTGGGTCCCTGGTTTCAAGTGCAAACATGCTTCATTTTGGGGGATAATCTGGACACCTTTTCTTTACAGACACCACCACCAAGATGTTTCTTGTTTTCCCTCTTGCCACATACTGATGGCCATAACTCATGGTGGCAATTTGCTTGGTGGTCCCTTATAGATGGAACATGCTGTGCTGGTGGTTTCCATCAAAGTCTCCTGCCTTCAATCACTGCACAGTCCTTACAGGTCCAGGGAAGGCAGCATGGACCAGATCATAGAGCAGAAAGACGAAGGTCAAGGATGGAAGATAGAGTGTCTGCAGATGGACTTTGCCTTTGTGAGGCCCACCCCACAACACAGTTGCTTTTGTGCTATTATTTTTAAATATAAGATAGACACACACATACACAAACACACACACAGAGTGCACAACACATGCATATAAACATAAACATGAACACATATACTATAGTTTGGATCTAAAACGTCCCTTAAAGACTCATGTATCAAAGACTTGTGCCCCAAAAGGGCACTAATAGGAGGTGGTGAAAATGTCAATAGAGGGGACCCAGCAGAAGGTTTTAGGAAATTGTGCAGGAGCCCTTGAAGGATATAGTGGGAGGCCATCCCTTCTCTCTTCCTCTTTCCCTTTCACATCCCTGTTAGGAGGTGAACAGCTTTGGTCTACCATGCTCTCCTTCCATGAATCATGCTAGACCCAAAAATCAATGAAGCCAGCCAATTATGGACAAAAACCTCAAAAACTGTGAACCAAAACACACTTTTTCTCTTTATATTTCAGATATTTGTTACAGTAATGAAAAGCTGACTCACACACACACACACACTATATGTATATATATATATATATATATATATATATATATATATATATATATATATATACACACACACACACACACATGCATGCACACATATATACATATGCATACATACACATCATATACACAATTTACACAATATTAATACATATGCACATGCATCAACATACATGCAAGTAGACACATATGCACACACACACAAACATACACACATGCACACACACATCCACACAAATGCACACAAAATTAGCACATCTCCTAAGTGTGTGGGTTGTTGAATCTTTACAAACTGAGCACATCCATGCTGGCCTCATGCCCATTCATGATCCCTGATCTACCATTATCCTGACTTCTAATGCATACGACATATTCTGCTACATTTTCTATTTTGTGTAAATGGAATTACAGTTTGTACTTTTCTATTTAGCAACTTTCATTCAAAGAATGTATGCAAGAGACTCACATGTTTTGTTAGGAAGTAGTGGGTCATGTCCTCTCACGTCCACTCATTAAATTCATCCTGATGGGAATGGATACCAATTTTGTTTTGTGTTCCACTGCTGATGGCCAACCTCTTGTTCTCTGTGCTCATTCCCACAAGCTTGTCAGAGGCTTCAATACTTTAAAGGTTGATGCTTGGTTAAAACAGATTCTATGGTCTGAATAATTTAAGAAATAAACAAGAAGGAGGATTAGGAAGGTGAAATGTTGTTCAAAGAATACACAGTTTCAGTCAGACAAGAGTAGCTTCAGTGAACTACTACACAGCATGGAGATATTTCAAAACTGTTATTTTTTAAAAAGTTGACTAAATATTCTCTCCACAAACAAATAGTAAGCATATGATGGAAATGATCATTAATTTGATTTAATCATACCATAATGTGTACATACATTAAAACAGCACACTGTATCCCACAAATCTACACAATTGTTATTAGTCAATTAATGAAATTTTAAAATTACACAGTAAAACCAGATTTTTACACTAGAAAAAAAAATGAAATAAAAGGAACAAAGAAACCCCAGCCATTCCACATATACAGCTTGACTGGGTTCACCCTTCAGCAAAAGGGAAGAGTGAGAGCCATTTTTTGAACCCAGGGTAATGGCCTTTTTTCCTTTCTCTGAGGGTGGGCAGTGTGGACAGTGTTCTCAAAGACGTTAAAATACAGACAGCTGGCTGTACATGGGAACCTGCTTGTTCATCCCCACCCTGGATTTGTGGGAAGATCTTAAGTGAGTATTGAGCAAAAGGAGAGAGGAGGAGCAGGTGAACCCAGTCACACAGAGCAATTTTCTGGAACACTGGGATGTGGTTTCCACAGGTATTCTCTCATCTAGAAGATTCTGGAAGGCACACCAGACCACTCTAACTTGTCCTTGTACAAGAAAATGGGAGTTGGTTTCATCTGCTTCAAAAAACTTCCCTTGGATTGAGGAAACTGGGAGTAGGCACTAAGAACAAAGTAATGCCAGGAACCTCAGAGAGACTTCAAACCATTGGAGAGAAAACAGAAACATGCTGCCCAAAGCCTCTGACCAGAAACCAAATTTCCCTATCTAGATCAAACCTGAATGACCGTAAACCATAGAGACCTTTGGGACTGGGCAATTCAAAGGTCTTGAGGTTTGCATTCTTTGCTTGGGCTTGATATAACCACAGTATTACTGTTTCTATTGAACGCGTATTTTTTTAGTTGTTGACAGAACTTTATTTTCTTTATTTTTATGCAGTGATGAGAATCAAACCCAGTGTTTCACACCTGCCGGCAAGTGTGCTTCCATTGAGCCCCAGCCCCAGCCCCTGAACGTGTATTAACTCCATGGTATTATCTAGTATTTGCAAGCTCCAGGGCAAACCTTTCCAAAAGGAGCATGATTTGGTTAATGAATTAAGTAAGTATAATAGTAAATATATTCATTGAATGAGGGAGGTGGGTTATGTTTCCAGATTCACCTGGACTCCAGGAGGAAATTTGATTGATTTTCAAGACACAAGCCATTTCCACTTCTGAAGGGCAACTGCCTTGCAGTCCCAAAATCACTGACTTCATGAGGATGAGGCACTTGGTCCCCACTGCCAGGTTCTGTCTGGGATCCTGGAGATATCATGTCCAAGGACTTTTCTTCCATTGTTCTATTGGAGACAGGCTCCCTCCACCTGGGGGTCATTGGATGACATCAACTCACTCCTGACCAAGAGCAGTATCAATGACAGGTTGAGGTATAACTCTCTCTGATTCCACACCTTGGTAAGTAGCTTCGTCCCTGAAGCTGGGCCTTCTCCAGGGGCAGTGGTCCAAGCCCTTTGCTGGAGTCACTTCTGCCAGTGCAGTCCAAGCCTTGTCCTGTCACTCTCACCTTCAGCATTCTTGCTGCCATGTCTTACTACAACCATATAACTTTGCCTATTCCTTCCCATTGACTCCAAGATAAAATCTCAAATTGTCAACAGAAAATACAGTGTTTTCAGTTACAAAAACATGCAGACAAAAAAATCTTAGGGACATAGCTCAGTTGAAGAATGCATGCTTAGCATGCTGAAGGAAGGAAGAAAAAATAAATAAAATTTGATTTTTTTCTGATTCCCACACCAATACAGATATCTAAGGAAAGGTGGCAATATTGAAGAAAGAATGCAGAGAACTCTCTTTACTTCCAAACCAAAAGTATTATTCCATTTTCTGTTGCTATAACAAAATATCTCAGACTGAGACTGTTATAAAGTAAAAAGATCTATTTAGCTCATAGTTTTGAAAACTGAAACTTCAAACAGCATGGGACTGTTCAACAGCATTGCTAGAGCATGATGGTGGAAAAGTATATAAGGAGAAGAGGTTATATGATGAGATGGGAAGCCAGAGAAAAGGAAGGGTTGGTCTTGTTCTTTTATAACAACCCACAATCAAGAATTAACCAGCATCAAATATGAATTAAATTAAAATAAAATGAAAGAAAAAAATATCATAATAACACTAAAAAGGCAAAGTCCTAGGAATAAATTTAACAAGAAATATGAATATGTGGTAAGAAAAAAAATTAAATCCTCAGTGTAGCAGAAAAGAAGATTTGACAATATAAGTTATTTTTGTCCAACAAAAGGCATAGTATTGCAAAATTGGCAATTCTTCTTATATACTCTAAATCTTAGACAAAGCACTAATAAAATCTAGAAATATGTGCTTGTAAATGGAATTCAGGAAAGTATGAACAAGAAAAAAATGGGAAAGTACTTATAAAATAGTCACCAAATTTATTACAGAGTAAGCAATGTGATAGGTTGCCTATAATATGTCCCACAGACTAAGTATGGATTCTAAAATTGTGAAACATTTTTTTAAAAACTTATATTGTCCAATGTGGCACATAAAGCCTAAAATACTTACTCTCTGCTCCTTTCTGGAAAGGGTCTGTTCTAGAGCATCATCCTTTATAGGCATCTGATGAAAGAAGAGAGTAAGAGATAACTAAAGGAATAATAGGTAGTACAGAAATAAGCAGGAAAAGGCAGGCAGGAGCCTTGGTTAATTGCCATTCCAAATCCCTAGGGAAGCATGAAGTAGCCATGTCTGCTTTGGACTCACCTAGAAATCCCTGGGGAGGAGAAGAAAAAAACTGGATTCCTGCTCCACTCTCAACTTTGAAGGGGCAAAAGTCTCTTCTTAACTACATAGATAGCCATCTATTGTCCAAAGAGAAAAGATATTTAGAATATTTAAGATAATAATTTCTTTAATATACAATGAGCTTCAAAAATAACCAAAGTCTCTCAACAGAAAATGATCTAAATGTATAAACAAACAGTGATGAAGCGGAAAATCACCAAGGAATGTGCTTGATCTTGGACACAATTAAAGAAAGAAAGATCAAATTGCTGAATATGTTTTTTTCCCTTTATCAAAATGACAAAAAAGTAGTGATACCTGGCATATGCCAGTGAAGGCTTTCTGATGAATTGGTGGTATCCCTGAAATCAGAGGGATATTTGGAAGGACATCTGAAGAAGTTACTTGGCAGAGGGTGGAAACATCCCAGAGAGAACATTTTGCCTTAATTCCTGGTCTGAGGGTGGTATAGGGCCTCCCTGTTTGAGAAACTGAAGGGCTTTGGGTCTATATTTGATGACACAAGCTAGACACAATGCAGATCCTAGGCACAGAGGAAGGAAATTTGTCTTTGTCCCCCAAATCTTGCAAAGTACTTAAAGGGGGCCAGCAACATGACCAGAAGTGTTCTTGAACCAGTCTGTCTGACTGCTGGCAGGAAAGCCAGTCAAGGACTGGGTAGGTGAAGGGAAGTATAACACAGGCTCATGTGATTCCCCTTCTCCAAATTCTACAAGCATCGATTTCTTCTTCCATTGTGAAGATTAAATATATTAATCTACTTGAAAGATGTAATTCAATGCACAGTTCACAGGAAATGCTCAATAAATGCTTGCTATTGGCAGGCCTTTTCATGTATGTCCTACTAGGCAGGGCTGTCCAAAATACATAAAATGCTAAGGGTAAGCTACAGAGTAGTATGCTCTGTAAAATCTCATTTGTGCAAAATAAAATAAAACAAAACCATGTTTATAATTGTATAGTGTAGAATAGTAGATAGGAAGCTTAGGAAGAGTAGGTAGAAGAAGGTTTAAACAGAGGCAAAATGCAGTTAGATAAAAGGAATACATTATAGTGGTCTATAGCACAATAGAGAAACTTCAGTTAATAATAATTGTATTAGATATTTCAAAATGGCTTGAAGAGGGTATTTTGAATGTTCCCAGAACAACAACAACAAAAATGATAAATGTTTGAGATGACAAAATTTCTAATTACCTTAATTAATGACTGCACATTGTACACATGTATAGGAATAATCACAATGTTTTTCATTATATATATATATATTATATAATGTCTCAATTAAACATAATTTTTAAATGTATAAACATGTATCCTGGATGGATACGCCTTGGTCAATAGGAGAAGTGGTGGTCTGGGGCAAAGTAGAGTTTATGTTTACTTTTTACATTTAAACATAAAAATGATAGCATTTATTGCAATAAATTTGAGGAACATAGACAACTGTTGTGGCTGAATGAGAAACTCATTTAATACTCAAAGTAAGTCCTTTATACAAAAGGAAAGAAAGCTATAAAGTAAAGAAATCTGTGGGCTGTCTTTGGTTGCTGGCAAAGAAATAATCTAAAATGGGGGAGAGGAGAAAGGAATGTGCCAGTCAACTTTGCAGCACTGAGACCAAAATACCTGATGGGAACAACTAAGAAAAGGAAAGTGTTATTTTGGCTCATGGTTTCAGAAGTTTAGTCCAAGGTTGGCTTACTCCAATGCAAAACCATTATGGGAGAAGCGCATGGCGGAACAAAGCTGCTCATCTCATGGCTGCTGGGAAAGAGGGGGGGAGAGAAAGATAGAGAGAAAGAGAGAAAAAACAGGGACGGAATATACTCCCAAGGGCATATCTTCTTTCTCTACTACCTCTAGTAATACCCTACTTCCTCTAGACATACCCTATTTACATACAGTTACCACACAGAACTTCATTCACTTATCAATATATTAATTAAGCAATGGATAAATCCACTAAAGAGTTCAGAGCCCTGATCTTTGCCTAAAACTCTCACCTCTAAATATTGCTATATTGGAGTTCATGCTTTCAAAACATGAGCTTTTAAGGACATTTTAGATGCAAAGCATAACAGAAAAACTGCATTTCAGGAGCAGAACAAATCTGATTTTGCCCAATGTTCACTTTCCTCAAGGTTTTTTTTTCTTTTAAACCAATGAAGAAACTCCCCATCACTAAGAATGTTCTTAACATTTAGCTCTAGAACATCCTATTTATTGAATTCTATTGTACATAAAGACTTTGCAACTCATGCGATATGCACCTCTTGAAAACAGTTTTCCACAGGATGCATTTTTCATGCTCAGAAGATTTTGCCCCATGTGCATAGGGCTCTTCAGGAATATCTCACCTCAACTGAGAGCTAGGGATTGCAGAGTTCCCATCACTGAGTGCCCACCTGCTACTTACTAAACTGAAAAATAGCTACTCCAAGTCCAGTTCTTGGCCCCATGCAGCCACTACCAGGAAATTGGGACTCTAGCTAATGCTGCTGCAGAACACCAGGGCCTCCTCCAGGCTTCCTAGTAGAAAGAGTAAGCACAGCAAAACAAGGTCCTACTACCCTCTGCCCTGAAAACCATAAGTACATGCATCTTACAGAACGTAAATAAAATGATGAGCAGAATCTAATTGCAAGGAAATTTGGGAAATGTCATTCTTAGCTTTCCGGCTTCTGCACACTGCAAGAACTAAAAGCATATATAGTTATCATCTGCCAGAACCTAACAACTCAGGGTACAGACACATTTAGTTCCAAAAAAGGATCAAAATTATTGTTGACCTAATGTGCAGTAGTCTGTACACATTCTGAGCCTCATGGGACCACACAGGTCTCTCCCTTTTGCAAGAGGATCCCTCTCTGATACCCAGCAGCAGTAGTAGCTTATGCCATGGGTTTTATGAAGGAAAACAATGAGGTCACGGAAGAATCATTACTCTCAGAAACATCTTTGATAATGGATAAGAACAGAATCTGCCAGTGAACATTAAGGGCTAGAACAAAATGTTGCCCCCATCACAAGGCAGTGAGAAAGCAGCCCTGCTAATTCATTGTAGACCTATGCCAATGGACATCCTTCATCTCATTTAACCTGCCATAGATCTGAGATCTGAGGAAGAAGTGGCTTTGTTGATACCAAGGCTAAAATGAGTCCAAATAACAGACAGTTTAGGACAGGTGATTAATAAACAAGCAATTTTCAAGTAAATAAATGATCTGAAATATTTTGGGAGAAATAATTCAGGATAAGTATATAATCGAAAGCAGAAAGGGGCAGCTGGATGCTTCTGCTTAGTGGGAAGTACCTAGTGAGACCCCTGCAGGAGTCAATCTCCCCAAGCTCCAATCTCTGCAGAGATCAGGGAGTGGTAAGCCACCCTTCATCATGTACAGAGCTGCTGAAATAACAGTACATTTACTAGTGTTTTCATTAGTGAAGCTCATTAGGGCTGATATTAATGGTCCTTGTACCATATCTTTAGTTGCAATCATTAGGATTTGGGACCCCAGGATATTTACATTTGCTCAGCTCAAGACTTCAGAGGAGACTGTGAAGGAACATTTGATACCAAATCAAGCTTATGATACTGAGAAAACTGTGTCCCAGAGAACAGCAGCTGCATTTCAGTGGTGTGTTTCTATCAGCCGAGATTGTCACTGTTCAGTTAGTAGATAATATTGATCTGGAGATTTTGCTCTGTGGCTAATGAAAGGAATGTGATATATGACATTTAGTACATGTGCCACCTAGTAAATTCACTGTTAGGAATGCCCCACTTATTGGCATCTCTGACAGTGAGCAGATCTATTCCTATTTCTATTCCCCATTTAGTTCTCTAATTTCATGCCCTTTCAGAAAGCATTGCCTTTAGAAAGACTGATGCCCCTCGAGGGGTGGAGGACAACTAGACATGCTTCCTACGCAGAGACAATGTCAGTCCAGTGAGACAACAGACTTCAAAGCATCAAAGATAAGCAATGAATTCCTGTTGAATTCAGAGAAGATGCAATTGAGGTGAATGCATTTCATCCAGAACACAGGAGGTAGAAATGGCTGGAGACTGCAGGGAAGGAAGTTCTAACCCAAAGGGGCTGAATCATTCAGCTGTTCAAGGTCACACTGCTGTAACCCACAGTCAAAACCTCATAGATCAACTTCTCCACCTCATTTACTCCCCACAGAGGACTGGCTGGTCTCTCCATGGAGAAGAGGTATAGTACATGCACAAGGGAGAGCATTACATGTTGAGACAAAGACCACAGAGTTTTGTACGTGCTTGTATATTTCAGTATGTGCTTGCAGATGGGTTGTGCCATCAGAGAACAAAGGTTATGAGAAAAGAAGTAAACAATTTATTTGGCTTTTCCATGTCTTGCTCTCCTACTGAACACCAAGATGGTGGTTGAAAGAAATTAAAATGTTTGTATTTATGAAGGCCTTTAGAAATTTAGCTGTCTGGTAAGCACTCAAAGAAAGCTAAGTTTGAAATATGATGAAAAGCACCACTGTGTACCTTTCCAAGGAATAAAACATGGAAAGACAATGAGGCCAGACTGGGAAGGCTTTATTATGATCCTGAGACCTGCATGATTTCATCTCAAAGGTTTTTCTGCTGAGCATGCCCAAGATATGCCTCCACATCATCCATGGTCACAGGAGCCCTGGGGAGGTGACTCAAGACAACAGGGGTAAGGAAAGTGAGATCTCTCAGGTCTTGGAAGGCTAAGAATTATACAGGTACCAGTGCACCTTAATCATAAAATCCATTCAGGGAATCAGGCCATTACATTTCTATGGAGTTTTCTACATCTGGATTGTGAAACTAAACTTATGACAACATAGGCATTTCTAGAAAGCAATGAATGATTGGGCCCTCTTAATGAACACTTAACTTGATGTCTTCTCCAGAGCCCAAGGGCAAGCCAGTATCTCAGCTTAGACACGTCTTACATCAGGTACTACAAAGGCTCAAGGACAGACAGTCTACCTGGACAATGTCAGAGAAGCCCAAGGGTGAGAGAAAAGGTGAGCCAGAGAAGGAAAATAATTCATAGACCATGAAATGAGGAACAGTCACTGCTGGGAAATCAGGCTCAGTGCTTGGGGTCTTTGAGTGAGGAATCAGAATTTTCCTCCCAACCATCTTTCCATAGGATACCATTCTGGTGTATTTACTCATTCCCATTACTGATGAGTCGAGGTTACAAATATCTAGCACGTCCAGGTTGCCCTGTAGATACACTGAGGAAGCCCTGAGGTACCAGAGAAAGCACCTGAGAAATAAAGCAGAGATAACTGCAGGTGCCATAGGATACATGAAGCCATGGGCTCAGGCTGAAAATTGGCTCAGAGGTGGGTTTTGATACATTCAGTATGACCCTATGTTCTCTGCTACTTCTCCATTGAAAGGTGGAATGCAGTTACCTACTTCCTGAATTCCTTAGCCTGTAAAATGTGATGGATGGTAATGTTCTGGGACTTCTGATCCCAAATTTTAAGAATACTTATAGCTTCTACCCAGACCTCTTGGAATACATGCTCCCATCCCCAAGCAGCTACAGATAGGTTTGATGATCTTGATACTCCATGCTGTGAGGAAGCCCAAGCAACCTCATGGAAGTACTGGGTGAAGAGATAAAGAAAAAGAGAGATCTAATTTGCATTATTCTTGTGAAGACCTCAGACATGGAGCCAAGATGAGGCATTCCAGATGTGCCTGTTTAAATTTCTGCCCCATGGATTCAAAAGCCATAATAATAACACTAGTTTTGAGGAACCTTTTAGTAATAAATTTCTAGACATGGACTATAACTCAGGAGCTGGAAGAAATACCAGGGTTCATAGTGAGGAAACTAAGGTCCAGAGATACTAGTCTGGGGTTATTTTGAAGCTGGGTGGCAGCTCCCAGAACTCAGGGCAGGAGGGTGATGTCGTGCCTAGGACAGTTACCAGTCTCCAGCAGGGCCTATGAAAAGGTCTGTGCTCAAGAGTGGGAGGAACTAAAGGATCCCTGGAGTCCTTTATAAAAACCCTAAAAACCAGGTCCTTCTCTTCCTGATTGGTGCCCACACCCTCCTGTGATATGGTTGGGAAGGACTTAAAAACATCTACCCCGAGGAGAATAAAGAAAGGGCAGAGGCCATCAAATGTATGTCTCTCTGTGGTCAGTGTGTGAGAACTCTAGCTCCTCACCTCCTGGCAGTTAATGAGAAGGGCACCTATTGGGCCTCCTTTCAGACCTGCTGACCCATGGACTCTAAGGTAAAGCTTATCATCTCACCACCCAAATAATTCCAAAGTTCACCAATATCTTGTGAACCCTGATAGAGTGGAAACAGAGAATAAGATGTCAGAGAGTTATTTTAACCTGATTGAGTATTCTCTTAGCCCTAGAGGCTGAGTCATCAGCACTCATCCTCTGAGGAAATAATTGTCCCCTCCTACATGCAAGGCTCTATACACAACTGCAGGAAATGGGGCTGGTTCCAATGGAACTGTCTGGCTCAGGGTGCTCTTTCTCCTTGAGTCAGGGTATCGTGGAGATGGAGAGAATCTTGGACGAGTGGTTGGAGGCACTTCTGTGAGCTGAGACATCTCACCATGGGTCTCTGAGCCTTGGAGGTGTAGTGAGGGGGAGAGTCACCCAGGAACCCTGCAGCCTTACAAGAATGCAGAGGAGAGGCTAGTGTCACAAAAGGGGACACCATGCCACTGCTTGGGACATTGGACCTGGTGTCACATGGTCATGCCCTTGCCTTTATGACCAGACTCAGGGGATAGTGGAGGAAGGAAAGGCTCTTCTAAAAGCTGATGTGTCCTTGATGCCTTGTGCCAGGGTAAACCAATTACTAGTCCTGTCAGAAACCAAACTATATAGAGATGTATTAATTCAATTTATGTTACTGTAATAAAATACAAAAAGCCAAGTGCTTATATAGAAAGTAAGCTTATTTGGCTCACAGCTTTGAAGGTTCAAGGGCATGGCACAGGTACTTGCTTATCTCTGGTGAAGATCTCTTGGCAGGTGGCATCACAAGGGTAGGAGCACACACAGAAGGGAGAGCTCAAATGGTGATACAGGAAGACGGAGACCCAGGAGAACCCTGTCAATCACTTCTGAAGACAAACTCCTCGATGACCTAATGACTTCCCACTAGGCCCCAGCTCTTCAAAATTAAATCATCTCTTAATAGCATCACACTGAAGACCACACTTCCAGCTCATGAGTCTTTAGGAACACTCTTAAACTATATTCAAACCACAGTAGGGGTAATAGTCTCACTATGAGTGTAAACAATAGGTACTAAGTTATTGTCCATGGCCATTGGAACAGTGCTAGACCAGATTAAGCAGAGTCTTATGGGCTGAATTGTGACCCCTGGCCCCAAAATATTATATGCTGAATTCCCATATCCCAGGACCTCTGAATGTGATTGCATTTGGACATAGGTCTTTAAGTAGATAATTAAATTAAAATGAGATCATTAGCTGGTACCCTAATCCAGCCAACATGACTGATGCCTTCACAGAAGGAAATAAATGTCTGTAAAGGACACAAACATCCATAGAAGAAAGATGTGAAGAAAGATGGAAAAGATGCCATCTCCAACTCAAGGAGAGACACCTCAGAAGAATGCAACTCCTGATTCAGGCTTTTAGCCTGCAAGGCAGAAGAAATAAATTTCTAGAGTTTAAGCTGCTCAGTCTGTGGAACTTTGTTATGAAAGCCCAAGCAAAGCATAACACAGAATGAACATCCTGTCACCTTACAGTGAATTCCCATATACAAAATAATCTACCAAGAGGAAGCTTCTGAGTTAAATGGCATTTAAAGAGCAGAAGCTGGATGTTACCAATCCCTTCATAGGAACCAAGCCAGAGGCATAAACCACTTAGTACCAACTCAGGGGCCATGTGGTTTACTCTGGCACTATCACACATCATTGCATCATTTCGGACAGCAAATTCAACTGCATAACTCAATAAAGATTGCAAGGCCACTGGATCAGAAAGCTTACCCTTAAAATTGTGAATATATTTGGCATAAATATTTAGGCTTCATACAGATGATACCTGAGTGCTTAATCTGATTTTTCTCAGAGGTCACACCTAGCACAGGCATTCCATAATGGAACTCAAGGGACCAATTAGATCTTGCTTGTTTCTTGATGCAGTTTTCTAAGGCTAGGGCCCAAACATAGGTTGATTAGCAGAATGCAGTTGAAAGCCATTTAAGCTCAGTTGTCCAAGCAAGAGTTCCATTTTGCTAAAATTGACCCTCTCTGGCATTGTGTCCTGGGGTGACACAACTCCCAAATTCCCCTGTGGAGAGCAAGGCTAATGAGATTGCTAGAAAGAAAATTACCCAGTGACTACCTGATACGAGGTAGTATGAATTCTCATTACTAGCCCTAAACTACCTCTGAATTTCTAGAACACACAGACCAGCACATCAGAGGCTCCTGAGGCTTCTGGATTTGGAATCATAAAGCTTCTTTCCTTTTCTTTTCTTTTTTTAAGAGGGGAGAGGGGAGAGGGGAGAGGGGAGAGGGGAGAGGGGAGAGGGGGAGAGGGGAGAGGGGGAGGGGGAGAGGGGGAGGGAGAGGGGAGAGGGGGAGGGGGAGAGGGGGAGGGAGAGGGGAGAGGGGGAGGGGGAGGGGGAGAGGGGGAGGGGGAGGGGGAGAGGGAGAGGGAGAGGGAGAGAATATTTTAATATTTATTTTTCAGTTTTCGGCAGACACATCTTCATTTTATTTTATGTGGTACTGAGGCTCGAACCCAGTTTCCTGTGTATGCCAGGTGAGCACGTTACCACTTGAGCCACATTCCAAGCCCTTATAAAACTGATGTTAAGAAGGATAAAATAATTTACATTAAATCACCCAACTGACATCTAATCTGTAAACATATTTGAAACTTTGGAAAAATCAGAGCTAACCAGGATCGAACTTGCAGTCACGTAAATGCCTGTGTGCGGATCATGTGTTAGCACATTCTCAGATGAGGGTCCCCAGCTATGAGCTATCACTGTGTGGACCTGTCCAGATGGTTCATCAGGAATACAGTTCATTCCATGGATAGAAATTTGATGATTTTATCACGTGAGTGGGTGCACAATGAGCTGAAGAGGAGCCAAGCCTGAGTGGGCAGTTTTCAATGACAGATGCCACAGGGAA
This sequence comes from Ictidomys tridecemlineatus, assembly GCF_052094955.1. Lineage (NCBI taxonomy): Eukaryota > Metazoa > Chordata > Mammalia > Rodentia > Sciuridae > Ictidomys > Ictidomys tridecemlineatus. The sequence continues at coordinate 484,742 of NW_027521246.1, forward strand.
ACAGTCGGCAGATGTTGGATCAGCATGGTGTGCCTGTCTCTGTCCTAGCCATGGTGTAGCCCAGAGCAAGTTATTTCCAATGTGTTTTGCCCAAAAGGTGTGAAGGAAAGCTAGGAAAAAAACACTGGTTCAATCTATACAAAAACAAAGTGCAAAGGTTGTAAAAGGTGTATGGCAATAAAGATAATTTAGACCTGTACTTAAGTGTGTTCTTCCCCCACTAAGAAGAGAGAAAAAGAAGGACATTCATGAGACACTAGTTGTTGTCAGCATCAGACTCAAATATCACAGTACACCCAAGGCAGGATCCAGAGCCCATTTCACAGATGAGGAACCTGAGACTTGGCATACAACCTTCTCCCAAGGAGTCAGCACTGGACACAGGGTCTTTAGTAGGGATAAATCATCATGGAAAAATAACTCCTGTGCTCTTTCAATGAGGGATCACAATGTCCTTTGTCTTCTAGAGAATGTGATGGCCATTCTCCAAGATCCTTGCCTCCTGGTAATCAACGCTTCCTCTCTGAACCAAGGCAGGTCTCTCGAGGATAATGGTACATGATAGAAGTAGGATGTGAGTAACTTTCAAGACTGGGTCATAAAAGGTATTTCAGCCTTAACCTTCATCTCTTGGTTCACTTACTGTGATGGGACTGGCTGCCATGTGTAGGGATCACTCAAGTAGCTCTGTGGAGGGATTACAGGAAGAGAAGCTGAGACCCACATCCAATAGTGAGAAGGTCACCATGGATGTAAATTCTCAGTCCTAGCTGATTCTATTTTTTTTGGGGGGGGGTGCTAAAGATTAAACCAAGGGCCTTGTGCATGCAAGGCAGGCACTCTACCAACTGAACTGTATTCCCAGCCCCCTGGCTGAGACTTTCGATGAGCTATTGCCCAAATGAATACCTGACTACAATTTTATGAGCAAGATTTCAAGCCAGAACCACCTATCCAAGCTTCTCCCAAGTTCTTGACCCACAAAACCCACATGTAGGTGACTTTTTGCACAGTAGAAGATCATAGGAACTTCTTTATCCTTAATTTGCAAATGTCAAATGCAATGATGTTAAGCTTTGGCACTACCCCTGCCAATAAAAGTGGAAAGAAGATGACATTGCTTGTTATATCAGTCAATTAGAGAGTAGCTTATCAGCTCTAAACTTGTGATACAACCAGCCTACAGGATTTAAGGAACTTGTGGGTAGGAAATACAGAAGTCCAATGTGTTATTTTAGCCCTCTATACATCATTAGAAAGAACATCTTTCTAAGGTTTTAATGTGTTCATCAAATTTCATATGTTGGAAACAACATTCCCAAAACAACAGTGTTGGATAATGGGGCCTAATAAGAGATGACTGTGGGACACAGCCCTCATGAATAGATTACAGTCATTATAATAGGAGGGGGTTAATTATCTTGAGTTGTTATAAAAATGAATTTTCCCCTCTCACCTCACTCCTTCGGTCTCTCCCTACTCTCCCCTTGGCCTTCTGCCCTCCCCCATGGGATGAGACAGTATGAGAGCCTTTCCCAGATGCTGGTGCCATGCTTTTGGATTTCCCAGTCTCCAGAACTGTGAGTCAAATAAATTTTGTGCATTATAAGTTACCCAATCTCAGGTATTTCGTTTCAGCAGTGGAAAATGAACAAACAATCTTCAATTTTCTCTTATAGTTGAAAATATATACTCTCACAGAACCTGCTAGAAGACTCCTTAAACCTCCCACATCAGTCTGCTTTTATCAATTCCAGCAGCACCTACATCTCTCATGTGAACAAACACAGCAACCTCTTACATGGTGCCCAGGCTTCCTCTTTTCCTGTCCTGTGGCCTTCTTCACACAATAGTCAGTAGGTCTGGTAACAAAAATTTCACCCCAGTCCTCGCTGCCTTCTGGTGTCTCTGCAGCCTCATGTTCCCCTGAAGAATGAAGTTCACAAACCTCTCCTGACCTTCAAAATTCAGCTAAGACTATCCTGCTGCTGAATGTTTGCATTGTCAGGCCTTCTTTCTGGAACATTCTTTCTGTGGATGTTCATTGATTTTCCCATGTCTGCTCACCCCATTGTTACCCAGCCACTTGGCTTAAAATAACTATATAGTCACACCACCGTTCTCCCTGCATTCATCATCTTAAGAAACTGCTGATTCCCAGTTATATTATTTGTTAAGAAAAGGGGATTTACTTTTCCATGTACTTCTGCATTTAAATCTACATTCAGAGCCAAAGAAAAGAGTAGCTCAGATAGGGATCTACACCTTGCCTTGACCTTTATCCCAAGACTTGCCCCTGAGGTAGAAAATCTCCTGTTAAAGTTAATTTTGCATGAGTCAATGAAGACTAATCCAATAATATTTCTGAAGCATCCTTACCATCAATATGTAGCCTGTGCTTCATGACGCTTTCCTTACACAATCTCTCTTACTTGCAGGTCACCTGGCAGAATTCCTTATCTTTATTCACCAGATCCACATTTTAGAGTTGTAGTTAGTTTTGCATTCACTCACACAACCATTTATACTGTAACTACTATTTATTTGCCAACCACTGTTTCACAGTAGCTTATGATACATCAATAAACAAGAAAAATAGTCACCTGCCTTGTGGGTGCCATTCTGATGAAGAGAAGCAGACAACAAATACAATAAATAACCCAGTAATTCAGTAAAAGTAGATCTATGGGGGTGCAGAGTATCACAAGGGATCTGATGCAGGGGAAGGGACTTACTGTATCATCTTAACATCTTATCATAGGAACACAATCTCCAGAACCTGTCTTATATGTCTGCTGAAGAGCAACCTTGACTTTAATTTCATTTAACAGTGTGCCAAAATATGTTAGATGAAAATACAGAAGTATTACTGAGCCTATGGAAAATGAAATGAGAGTGCCTAGGATTCTCAGAAGTTATTTATTAATAAATAACTTTTTAATCATGTTTTGTTTACAAAACTTCAGAATATGGAAAATATTTTAAATTTATCGCTGATATATAAAATGTAAAAATTCTATGTATTTAGAGAGTACCATGTGATGATTTGATACACCAAATAAGGTACAATGTTTATATCAGGTTAAAGACACCCACCTCCTTAAACATTTCCCCTTTTTATATGGTGAAAACATGTGGGATCTTTTCTTCCACCTTGTTGAAATATACCATATCTAAATGTTATCAATACTCACCACTTTACTGTGCAATAGCATTCCAGAAAATGTATGCTATTGGTTTTCATTTATTTATTTGCCAATGAGCCTTAATTTTATTTATTTATTTAAATGTGGTTCTGAGATAAACTATCAATTAAGTCTAAATCCTCAGAGAACTGAGAAGAGTTCTCTTATTTTGACTTTCCAAAAGTATAAGTATGTTAATATATACCTATATTTGTTTCAAAAATATGGAAATGCGTATCTCCTTAACAGATATTAAATTCAGCACAATGGCCTATGGTCAGAGAAATGAAGGAGGTTCTCATTCTCTATTTTTTGTTTGTATGTTGACATTGAGGACTTTACATGTGTATACTTAAAATCTGATTAAAATGAGAGATATGCAGTGATATTTTATAAACTAACCAGTGCACACTATGATAGTTAACACCCAGTAAGCTAAATAGTAAGTACTAGTTTTCCCCTCCAAACTCATGAAAGAGTAGAGTTTGAAACCTAGTTTGAATATCCAACTAATTACCTGGGGATTGCCATTAGGAAAAATTCAGACTTCCTTCCCTCTATCAATGTCAAGAAGAAAGCACTTTTTCCTGATTCTACCCACCAGGTATTGGTCTAATGCATCTTCCATGGCATCTCACACAATGGTCCAACCCAACCCCAGCCAGGCTCTCCACCATCCCCAAGTCTTCACCTGTGGTGTCCTCATGCAGGCCAATGTCAAAAGCCAGCTTATCAGTTAGAGACCACCAGATGCAGAGGCAGCACAGATACTAAATCACAGAACCAGAAGTGATTGCTCAATATTTACAGTCATGGTGGAGTCCTGTTCTGACAACTGATTTGATATGTGTCTCTCTCTCTGCTGCTTAGCCTTTTTCTAAAAATCTGGGTCCCTCTGAACAAAGCCCAGGTCTTTATTGGCTGAGGCAGAACAGCCTTAGCATAGCATTCATTAGGAGCAATATTTAAAGGAAATGTGTAATTTTTCCCTCATAAAAGACTAAGGAAATGTGCTGTGTCACAACAAGACAAATAACTGAATATGTGTTTCTACATCTCTCACTTCATGTGATATATTCATGATCCCCAGCTAGAGCACAGTGTGATCTGACAGTGACAACCGGATCCCAAGCAGAAATTGAAAAACTATTCAATTTTATGTTCTACTTCTGTTTTCCCTTCATTTTTTTAACTCTCCGAAATCCATCCAGAATTACTTGGTTTTACTGTGCAGGATGTTGTTTTACTAAAATGAAGTTTGATTGTGCATGTGTTTCCCTAGGAGGAATTGGTTTCTCTCCGGACTATCATTGCCTCCAACCCCTAGGTTTTCCTAACCATATGGTCATGAAGTTTTGGGTCATTTTTCAGACCAACTCTCAGCACCTTGCTAAGTGCTATAAGGAGAGGACACAAAATGAATGTGGTATGAGCTTGCAGTATACCACCATCTGCAAAAAGCACACTCACAGCCAGTAATAACAGGACCATGAAGAGGACACAGTGTTCTGGGGATTAGGAAAGGCCAGGCCCCTCTCCAAGAGCTCTGAACAATTAAGGCAAAGTCTAGAACATTCCCATCATGGAACAGGGCCTTCCAGCTAAATGGCAGCCAGTGAGTATGTGAAGGCAGGAGATGAACTGATTGGGGGGAAGTCAGCACCATAGGGATATGTCATCTATGTGAGCTGGAGACTCGGAATTTGCCAGACTATGAAGCACTGGCTCTCATGGTTATAGGAGAAGCTTCAAGGGTCTCCAAACCTGTACTGAGTAAGCACAGAACTGTGTGTCTGACCTGGAGACGGGCAACCCACAGGGATCCCTGAAGTTCACAGGTTTCAGATATAAACTGTGTTAAATGTCTGTTTTTCTCATGTGGGGGCAGGCCCCAAATTCCTTAATAAGACACCTAAAGCACAAGAATCAAAAAATGGGATGAATTCAACCTAAAAAGTTTTTTTCTCAGCAAGAGAAATAATGTGAGAATAGGGAGCCTACATCCTGGAAACAAATTTTTACCCCTCAAATTAGATAGAGCTCTAATCTCTAGAGTATAGGAAGAACTCAAACATTTAAAACAACAACAAAAATTAAATTAACCAATCAACAAATGGGCCAAGGACCTGAAAAGACTTCTGAGAAGAGGATATACAATCAATCAACAAATACATGAAAAATGCTCACCATCTCTAGCAAATAGAAAAATGCAAATCAAAACTACTCTAAGATACCATCTCATTTCAATAAGAATAACAGCCATTATGAAGTCAAGCAACAATAAGTGCTGGGGAGGATGTGGGAAAAAAGGTACACTCATGCATTGCTGGTGGAACTGCAAATTGGTGCAGCCAATTTGGAAAGCAGTATGGAGATTCCTTGGAAAGCTGGGAATGGAAACACCATTTGACCAAGCTATTCCCCTTCTCGGACTATAGCCAAAAGACCTAAAAAGAGAATACTACAGGGACACAGCCACAATGTTTATAGCAGCACAATTCACAGTAGCTAGACTGTGGAACCAAACTAGATGCCCTTCAATAGATGAATGGATAAAAAAATGTGGCATTTATACACAATGGAATATTACTCAGCACTAAAAATAACAATATCATGGCATTTACAGGGAAATAGTTGGCATTAGAGCAGATTATGCTAAGTGAAGTTAGCCAATCCCTAAAAAACAAATGCCGAATGTCTTCTCTGATATAAGGGATGTGACTCAAAATGGGATAGGGAGGAAGAGCATTGAGAAGAAGGGTACCACTAAATAGGAAAGAGAGGTGGAAGAGAAAAAGAGGGATAAGGGGAATTGCATGGAAGATGGAAGGAGACCCTCATCATTATACAGAATACATGTATGATGTTGCCAGGAGAAAAAAAAAAAGGAAGTATATCACATTAGATGGGGTAGAGAGATTTCAGGGGAGGGGGGAAGGGGGAATAGGAAGGGCAGCAGAATAAAATAGACATTATTGCTGCATGTATATATAGGTGAGTGTATGACCAATGTGAGTCTGCAACCTGTACAATCAGAAAAATGAGAAATTATACCCCATTTGATTCAAATGTACGAATTGTCAAGAGAATTGTACTGTCATGTGTAACTAATAAAACAATGTCTGTTTTTATTACAGAAAAAGTAACAACTTTATATTGCTCTGACTTCCCAGACAAAAACAAGGTGGTGCCTGATGAAATCGTCTATGAATTTCCTCAACAATATTACAGTCCTCAGCACTGCAGTTATTAACAGACATACCGTCTTCTAAGTTTCACAGTAACATTGAGGTAGATATAGATGCTATGATTATCCTACAAACTTCATTGAGTGCCATGGCAAGGACTTGGCCTATTCACTCTGTACTCCACACCTAGTGTAGTGCCTAGCACACAGACGTTGATCAAGCAAAGTGGTTAAAGGACCCAAAGAAATTTTCAGACACAATTAAGTTTAAAAAAACCAGAAAAGTATCCCAGGTTGTGTGGTGGCAGAAGTGTGCCTGAATCTAGAAGTCAGCACCAACATGCAGAGTAGACTCAACTCTAAGACACCATTAACACCGAAATGCAACAAGTAACCTCAGCTTAGCCACCACCCAGTGTGCAGGAGATAGTAGCTGGCTCAACAGACACCAGTGACCAGATAGCTGTCAGGTCCATAGTGAACTGGGATTCTTTTTCAGTTTTAACTAATTTGTGCTTGGGGATAAATTTTAATGGAATTCATATTAAAATCCCAAAGACAATTCTTCACAGAACTAGAAAAAGCAACCATGAAATTCATGTGGAAAAATAAGAGATTCAGAATAGCCAAAGCAATACTTAGCAAGAAGAGTGAAGTAAGACACACCATGATAGTATAGCTTAAACTGTACTACAGAGCCACAGTAACAAAAAACAGCATTGCATTGGCACCAAAACAACAGAGACCAATGAACGGTACAGAACAGAAGACACAGAGACAAACTCACAAAATACCGTTATATCATACTAGACAAAGGCACCAAAAACATACATTAAATTTAAAAAGTCTATTCAACAAGTGGTGCAGGGAAAATTGTAAAGCCACATAAAACAAAAAAGAAAGTAAAGCCCTCTCTCTCACTCTTGACAAAACTCAATTGAAAATGAATCAAAATTTAGGCACTAGAACAGACTACCTGTGCCTAATAGAAGAAAAAGTAGGCCCACATCTTGACTATGACAGCCTAAGACCTGACTTCCTTAAGGAGACTCCTACATTCCAAGAAGTAAATTCAATAATTAATAAACAGGATACATTCAAACTAAAAAGTATATTCTCAGCAAAGGACACAATCAATAATGTGAAAAGAGAGCCTACAGAATGGGAGAAAATCTTCCCCACATGCACCTCAGAGCATTAATCCCTAGGATATATGCAGAACTCACAAAACTTAACACCAAAAAAACGCCAGGGTTGTGGCTCAGTGGTAGAGCACTTGCCTAGTATGTGTGAGGAACCGGGTTTAAGTTTCAGTACCGCATATAAACAAAATAAAATAAACAGTCCATTAACAACTTAAAAAAATCTTTAAAACGGATTTTATAATTTAAACAACCAATAAGTGAAAATTAATAAAATCATTTAATAACACTCAAATCAACATCAAATGAATGGAAAGTAAAAGGGCTTTTAAGAGTGGGTATACTCTCTCCCACTTTTCTGCCAAATGATGACTCAACTATTGGGACAGACTTTTTCTGGCTTCTTACCTCCAGAACTGTGGGAAATAATTTTCTATTCTTTGTAAATCTCATAATTTTCACTATTGGAAATTAAAATTAACAAATTTCAATATTTAGACTAATTATCTAAAATATAACAATACCTTTGAAACCGGAGTTCGAAGACGAAGCTCCATGGCTTCTGCTGGCAGGTAGGGCGCTGCCTGCGAGGGGCAGGGAGGCCTGGGCAGCAGAGAGGAGTCCTAGCTCTTCATGGCGGGCCATTCCACGCAGGGCTGCAGCAGACCCCAGCAGATCCTCAACCATTTCTTCTTCTTTCGGCAGTCTCTCCGAAGTCGAGGAACCATCTCCGGGAAACAAAGCAGGCTGGAACTTCCTCGGGGCTCCGGCGGGGCTCCGGCGAGGCTCCGGCGAGGCTCCGGCGGGGCTCCGGCGGGGCTCCGGCGAGGCGAGGCTCCGGAGAGGCGAGGCTCCGGAGAGGCGAGGCGAGGCTCCGGCGAGGCGAGGCGAGGCGAGGCGAGGCTCCGGCGAGGCTCCGGCGAGGCGAGGCGAGGCTCCCGCGAGGCGAGGCGAGGCGAGGCGAGGCGAGGCTCCCGCGAGGCGAGGCGAGGCGAGGCTCCCGCGAGGCGAGGCGAGGCGAGGCTCCGGCGAGGCGAGGCGAGGCGAGGCTCCGGCGAGGCGAGGCGAGGCGAGGCTCCGGCGAGGCGAGGCGAGGCTCCCGCGAGGCGAGGCTCCGGCGAGGCGAGGCGAGGCTCCGGCGAGGCGAGGCGAGGCTCCGGCGAGGCGAGGCGAGGCTCCGGCGAGGCGAGGCGAGGCTCCGGCGAGGCGAGGCGAGGCTCCGGCGAGGCGAGGCTCCGGCGAGGCGAGGCGAGGCGAGGCTCCGGCGAGGCGAGGCTCCGGCGAGGCGAGGCGAGGCGAGGCTCCGGCGAGGCGAGGCGAGGCGAGGCTCCGGCGAGGCTCCGGCGAGGCGAGGCTCCGGCGAGGCGAGGCTCCGGCGAGGCGAGGCGAGGCGAGGCTCCGGCGAGGCTCCGGCGAGGCTCCGGCGAGGCTCCGGCGAGGCGAGGCGAGGCGAGGCAAGGCGAGGCGAGGCGAGGCGAGGCTCCGGCGAGGCGAGGCTCCGGCGAGGCGAGGCGAGGCGAGGCGAGGCTCCGGCGAGGCGAGGCGAGGCGAGGCTCCGGCGAGGCGAGGCGAGGCGAGGCTCCGGCGAGGCTCCGGCGAGGCGAGGCTCCGGCGAGGCTCCGGCGAGGCTCCGGCGAGGCGAGGCGAGGCGAGGCTCCGGCGAGGCGAGGCGAGGCTCCGGCGAGGCGAGGCTCCGGCGAGGCGAGGCTCCGGCGAGGCGAGGCTCCGGCGAGGCGAGGCTCCGGCGAGGCGAGGCTCCGGCGAGGCGAGGCTCCGGCGAGGCAATCTGGATGGCCTGGCAGCGTCTCTTCGCAGAACAGCCTCCAAGGGGTTTATATAGCACTTGGTCCAATGCTATTGGTCCAAACTTATGCTAATTAGGACTTGAAGGAAGTACCACTGCTATTGGTCCAAACTTATGCTAATTAGGACTTGAAAAAAGTACCAATGCTATTGGTCCAAAGTTATGCTGATTGGGTGGGACACATACTAATGCCATTGGTCAGTCTCTTTTTAATATTCATAGTAGATTCATTCATAGAATCAGCCCCAAATTCCCACGCTGACAATGAATGAATGGCCTGGGAAGCGATCAATGGCAAAGCCGCAAAGGGCTTGCCTCTCATTCCCAAAGCCTTGGGTTGGATCCCTGTTCCAAAAAGAAAAATGAAAAACAAATTACAGATAAATCAACATCAGCAAAAAGGAAATAAACAAACTATCAATACATAAATCTTATTCAAAAACATACCTGCTCTAAATTCTGCAGATCTCTGTCAAGTGTCGCCTTACCCTTTACCTCTTCAAAGCAATTTTTCCCAAAACTTGAGAGTCATGGACCATGTCTTAGTTATCTCTCTTTCGCACCTATGCCAGAGGTGATGTGGATGTGTGGGATGTAATCCTGCTGAGGATCAAGGTCTGATTTGGGGCCAGCTTGGGAAGCATTGCTGGTGATATCAAATAATAGCTATTTATTAAAATTCCAATTCATGCATGAAAAAAATGATATAGAACAAAAAATATGGTATGATTAAAGGTCAACAAGAAGCAAATAGGGCTGAGGTTGTGACTCAGTGATAGAACCTTTGTCTCCCACGTGTGAGGCACTGGGTTTGACTCTCAGTACCTTCTATGAACAAATGAATAAAATAAAGGTCCAGAGATACCCACCGGAGCTCAGGCCCTTCCCAGATGCACTGGAGCTGCAGTGGGATGCTCAGGCCCAGCCCAGAATGCTTTTACTCACCTGCAGACACCAACCAGAGCTCATGTACAGTCCAGATCTGCCCCCGCTGACCTGGGCAGGAGGCCAGACACAGGGTAGGCCAGTGTCCATCCCTCAACTGGGAGACCTGCACCGAGCTCAAGTCTGGCCCAGGACCACGTCCCCACACTGGCAGACACCTGTTGGAACTCAGGCTCTGACCAGATCAGCCTCACAAACCTGTATGGAGCCCAGGAAAGGGTAGGTCCAGGTCCATCCCAACACTGGCTGACCCTCCCCAGAGCTGAGCCTTGGGCCGTGACTGCCTCTGCCCACCAGCAGACCACTGCAGGAGCTCAGATCCAGTCCAGAGTCACCATGAGGACCTGTAAGGACAAAACCAGTGTCCAGGGTTGCCCTGTCCTTCCAGTCATCAAGAGGCTTGCATTGGAATTCAGGCTCTGCCCAGGACCTACTCTGCCCACTGACAGACAGCTGCAGAACTTCAGCCCTAACCAAGATCAGCCTCACTGACAGGCACGGGAGCATAGTCCAAGGTAGACCTGGTACCAGCTGAAATAAGCAGGCCCCAAGAAGAGCTCAGGCCAGACACGGGACCACCTCCGATCAACAAGTGGAGCTCAAATTCGGCCAAGATTGGCCCGGCTGACCTGCTTGAAGGCAGAGGCAAAGATAGGCCCAATGTCATCTCGCCACATGCAAAACCCCACCAGACCTTCAGCTCTACCCAGATCCAACTCCATGATACGGCAGGAGATGAAGTCCTAGCCCAGGGTAGCCCAAGGCAATCCAGTAACCATGAGACTAACAGTCTCTGCCCAAAGGCCTACCCTACCAAAAGTCATTTTGGCAGCCACCCAGATCAGCCTTGCTGACAGGTTCAGGAACCTGGCCCAAGGTAGGCCTGGATCCAACTGCCACAAGCAGGCTCTGAGCAGAGATCAGGCCAGAAACAAGACAGTCTCTGCCCAAAGGCCCACCTCTGCCAGAGCTCATCTGTGCCCCAATCCACCTTGCTGATCCACTGAGAAGTCCTGACAGGGTATATCCTGTTCCCTCCTGCCTGCCAAGGTCTCGGCTTGGCACCAGAATCACAAGCCACCACACACCTTTGTAGGTTCAAACAGCGATTCTTTATTCCCGATCTCACACCGCCTCCACACAGGTACAGGGGCAATCCCCATCTCCCGCACAATTCAAGTCCTAAATACTTTCCCTCCAGGAGAACTCAGCCGGAACTCAGGCAGCAGGCACGCCCTACCCTCAGCAGGAATAATCTTCAACCTCCAATTTCCCTAAAACTCCTATTGTCACGCCCTAAACCCAAGGATGGGGATACTTCCTGCAAAATACACCCTAATCTTGGATCCACCCTGGTGATTGAGCAGGGTCACCTTTCTCAAACACACAAGCAAGGTCGCAGCAAATTTCCAAGGCAAGTCCATTTAACATGGGGTACGCTGGCAAGGATTTCGATGCGTCATTCCTACTTGGTAATGGCCCTCAGCACCTGCCAACAGCTGACACCCTGATTTATCTTAGCATTCAACCAGTTAACCCTTGCAGATGTGCACAGGAGCCCTGGCACAGGGTAACACTGGGAACATATGGCCACCACCAGACCTCCACTTCTGCTCAGGCTTGGTCCAGGACCGACTCTGCCCACAGGCAAGACACTCTCCAGAGCTCATTCCCAGCCCAGGTCTAGCTGGAGCATCTGCACCAGAGCCAGGGAAAGGTTAGGAATGTTCCATTCCTCTACTGTCTGAGCCCTGCTGGAGCTCAGGCTTGGCCCAGGACCACCACCACCCTCATGCAGTCCCCTGCTGCTCATAAATAGCCCATATTTTCCTTTCTGACCTGCACAAGAGCCCAGGCAAGGGGAGGCTGAGCTCCATCCTGACAGCTGCAGACCCCCACCAAGCTCCAGATCTGGCCAGATCCAACTCGACAACATGGTAGGAGACAGAGGTAGAGCCTAGGGTAGCCCAAGTCCATCAAGTCACCTTCAGACTGGTACCTGAGCTCAGGCTCCTCCCAGAAATGACTGTCCACTGTCAGACAGTCACCAAAGTTCAGCCCCAGTCCAGATGTCCCTCTGACAGGCAAGCAAGCCTGCCCCAAGTTAGGCCTTAAACCAACTGCCACAAGCAGGCCCCAAGCAGCCCTAAGGCCAGACACAGGACTGTCTCTGCCCACAGGCAGAGCTCAAACATGGCCAAGATTGGCCTTGCTGACCTGTGCAGGATCCTGTGCAAGGGAGGCCCAGTTCCATCCCGCCACTTGCAGAATCCCACCAGAGCTCCAGCTCTAACCAGATCCAAATCAGTGTCCTGGCAGGACACAAAGCCAGAGCCCAGGGTAGCCAAAGTCGATCCAGTCATCATGAGACTGGCACCAAAGCTCAGGCTCTGCTCATGAATGACTCTACCCACTGACAATCAACCACCCAAGTTCAACCCCACCCAGATCAGCAGTGCTGACAGGTGTGGGAGCCTAGTCCAAGGTAGGCCTGGGATCAACTTCCACAAGTAGGCCCCTGGTAGAGCTCAGGCCACAAGCTCTACAGCCTCACCCCAAAGGCAGACACTTTCTGGACTCTGGTTCTTCTCCGATCAGCCTAGTCCACCTACTTGGGAGCCTACACATGGATAGACATAGTGCCATCCCACCAGTGTCTGTTCCCCGCTGGAGCTTAGACTCGGCCCAATACCACCTCTATCTATGGTCAGATGCACACCAGACTCAGGCCCAGGCCAGGACTGCCTCTGCTCACTTGCTGACTCCTGCTGGAGCTTGGGCTCAGCGCACACTATCCTAGTACACCTGTGGGAGTCCAGTAGTAGGCCTGAGTTCATTTCTCCACTGCTAGATAGCAGGTGGAGCTTAGGCTTGGCTCAGGATTGCCTCTCCAACCTGCACGGGAACCTTGGCAAGTGTAGGACTGGTTCCATCCCACCACCTGCACACCTCACCTGGACCTCAAGCTCTGCCCAGGAGTCAGGCCCCAGGGAAAGCCCTGGTTCTACCTGCCACCACCTGACATCTGTGGTTCTTAGGCTCAGCCCAGGACTTCCTCCACTCATTGCCACACATCTTTGGGAGCTCAGGATCACCCCAGATCTGTGAGGACGACCTGCAGTGGAAGCCTGGGCACAGAATGGCCACAGGTCCATTCCCCCACCAGCCAACCACTGCAGGAGCTTATGCCTAGATCTGATCTGCCTGGCCAAACTCTCCTGAGCTCATGCTCAGAGTAAGCCTAGGACCATCCCACCACTTGATGATGTCTTCTGGAGCTCAGGCTCTGTCTAGATCAGCCTATTGCAACCGCATGGGTGTCCTTACCTAGGGAAGGCCTGAGTCCAGCAGACCCTCACCAGATTTGAGGCTCATCCCAGAACTATCTCAGTCCACTGGCAGACACTTCCAGAACTCAGGCTGTTCTGACTGGAATGGATTTGTTGGAGAGGGAAGCTTCAGAAAAAAATGCAGTTGAAGTGGTAAATCACAGTCCCTGTAACCTTCAAAATAAATTGTCGCCATTACGGGAGAGGTTTTCCCCTTTGGGTGAATAGGGTACACAGAATGGAGTAAACCTGAACTTAACACTCATATTAAGTGGTAATGGGAATGCACAAACTTGCAGATTTTTTCCAACAAATGTAAATTGTGAACCAAGTGATCGGCATCCTCAAAATCAGAATGCCACATTCTCTTGAGTGTCCTGCTGGAGGAACATGTGGTCCCAAATTGTAGTTTATATTAAGTTCAAATTCAGGATCCAGGGAGTGGCCACATTTTAATTCTAAAACACAAGGAGACGAACTGATTTTTATGAGTGTAGGCAAATGACTATTTGAGGCAGTCTACATGTTTGAGAGTGGATGGATGAGTGGTGGCTGGATGCAGGAGTCTAGCGGTCGGTCAAAACCAAAGCTTGCAGAGGGAGACTTGAAAGGGTTGAGTGAAGAGGAAGACCCTTGGGTTTCCTGGATCTCTGCAAAGCCTCTTGTGGAGGTCATGGGTTTCCTCTTTGGGGTGTTCCTCTGCTCAAAGCACCTGGAGAGTGCAGAGCCCCCTGGCCACTCTCCAGTCTGCATTAGGCAACATCAATCAAAGAGTGGCTGGGATTACAGGCGTGTGCCACATCAGACTAGAGCACTTCTAATAGTGAGAAGATGTGCTTTCTGCCGTGGATAGGCCCATCTGTGTCCCATCTCACTCCTGATTAGTCAATGACATAACCTTCTGCTGGACAGCTATGTATAACCAAGGACGGATTGGCGCTGCCGTCCCGGCTCCCACTGCCTCACACCAGCCCTGCGATCCTTCATTTTTCACAGAACCAGCAGCCAAGCCCAGGCCCGGCCCAGCCCCAGGCACTGCCCAGTGTGTCCGGTCCCAAGCAGGTCCCAACAGAACGAACGGGCAGATATTCACTACTGGAAAACAGGAAAAACAGCAGACAGATGTAGCTCCACTAGCAAGACCCTGGGGTCATTCCAGCCCCCCCCCCAGTTTAAAAATAAATAAAAGCAGAAGAGAGCAAATGCCAAGGAGCTTGCATTGTTCAGCCTGGAAATGGAAACTAGGACCAGGGTGTGGCCTAGGGGCAGAGTTTCCACCCAGCAGGCGTGAGGCCTTGGATCTGAGCCCCAGCCCTTCAAACGGAAACCAGCATTGACACAGACAAATTAGAATAGAACCAGCAAATAGCAGAGGAGGGCTCTGGGCTGCAGGTGTAGCTCAGGTCCAGACCTGCCTAGCATGCAGGAGGGCGGGATCCATCTCCAGCACCTCCCCCTGCTGGCCCACAAGGTGGTGCAGGTCGAGTCTGAGTATTTCAAACCATTGGAAGTGAGTGGGGGAGGGAGGGACTGGCCTCCAATGATCAGCAATGAGCTTGCATTCTGTAAGAGCACCCTTAGCCTTGGGTGGCAAGGCAGTAGGGTCCCTGGGCCCAGAGTTAGAAGTCCTCCTGGACTGGGGGCAGAGTCCTGGACTCTGCACTCGGGTCACCCAGATTGCTTTGAACCCTGGGCTTCTTCAGAGAAATTGACTACAGATGTGTCCTGGGGTGTTCCCAGCCTTGGAGAGGATGGAGAGTCAGGCTCCTGATGACCCAGTGACCCAGTGAGCTCCTAGCACGTGCCAAGTACTTTCCATACAGTTTTCAAATCTCCATGCCAGACTGGACCGACTGGTCATTCTTAGCTCAGAGACACTGGTGTTCACAAGAGAAGCCATGTGCCCAGTGAGACCCAGACTAAGAGCTCTGGGTGGGACGGGCAGGAAGATTTTCAGCAGTCCCCTAGTATCCACAGGATATTAATTTTTTTTTTCTTTTTTGGTACTGGGGATTGAACCCAGGGAGTCTCTACCACTGAGCCACACCCCTAGCCCTTTTGCTTTTATTGGGAGACTGGGTCTGACTAATTGCTGAGGCTGTCCTTGAACTTGAGATACTCCTGTGTCGGCCTCCTGGGTCACTGGGATTACAGGCGTGTGCCACCACACTCATCCCTCCTTTTATCTTTTAATTTTGAGCCTGATATAAGAGGTTGAGCCTGGTATAAGGGACTGAGCCGGGCACTTTACCACTGAGCTACAGCCCTGCTCCGAGGAATAGAATACGCAGGAGGATGTCAACCTGGGCCATGGTGAGGAGCCTAACACACCTGGCAGGCTGGGCTTCCTGCCCTTTGAGAGCCACTGTCATGTAGGAAGCTCAGCCCTCCTGAGATCACCAGGCTGAGAAGGAGGCCCTGGTGGGCATCAGGCCACATACAGAAGAGGACCAGAGGGCGCTGAGGTACATACCAGCCACTCAGGAGGCTGAGGCAGGAGGAACACAGGTTGGAGGTCAGCCTTAGCAACTTAGCAAAACCCTGTCTCAAAAAATAAATAAATAAAAAAGGACTGGGGATGCAGCTCAGTCATAAAGCACCCCTGGGTTCACCTCATACCAAAAAGAGACCTCCTGAGGGGAGGTCCTACTCGTGGGAGCAGAGACGTTGTTCCTGATGTGCCTCTCAAATTCCCGAGCCAGGAACACTGAGCAATGGTTCCAGATCTACACGGCCCAGCTCAGGTGTGTCCTACGGCCCTGGACACCTGGAACATCCCAAGTCCTAATCTAAGCCAAAGTCCCATCTTGGCCTCAAAGAACTGGTGGGGCTGGGGCGGTGTCTAGGAGGTACAGATGAAGAGTGCTCACCCAGCCCTGCGAGGCCCTGGGCTTTGGTCCCAGTTCTACAAAAATCCATTAAACAAAACCAGGCGCCAGGTGGATCTTAACAACTGGATCCCACACTTCCTGCTGAGAAGCCTCCAATCCCTCTATGTGTTTCTGTTACTCTTGGAACAAATCCGAGCCCTTTCCCATGGCCTCTGAGGCTTTGCAGAGAGACCTGTCACCTCTCAATGCACCACCCAGGGACAAAAGTAGCTCCAGAATATGCCAGGCCTTTCTTGCCCGGGGCTCCTCTCCTTCCCGCAGCCTTGCCTGGAGAGGGTGGGTCACTTACCAGGTTGAGATGACTTCCTAGGTCCACTAGGGCCTCCTGCCTGACCCTAGGCTTTTCTTTTTTCTGTCCTAGTTCCTGAGCCGGTTTTGACCACCTCTGGCCCCAGCTCTGGGAACACGGCAGGTGCCGAAATCCAGGTGCCTGGGCCTCAGCAGATGCTCACTGAGCGAATGCAGCTGCGCTGATAGGGACTCTCAGTGTGCTCCTGACAGGCAGGGCCTGGTGTGGGTGGAGAGGAGACAAGGTAAAGGTTATTTCCAGGGGATCTGCTCAGCAAACTTGCTTAAGAAGATTGTTAACAAATATGAGCTGGGGCCTGAAGCCAGAGAGCAGCTTTGACCACCAGCCCTCGGAAGGCCGATTTTTCATGTCTGAAGCCGCAGAGGGTGAAAGGAGATTTGGGATCAAGAAATGGGGGTCAAAGCATGGATCCCTATCATCATGGCTGCCATCACCTAGAGTCTTTCAGTGTCAGGGTTCTTCCTACAGGGGCATTTCCCAGGCAACGCTGAGCCCCAGACAGCACCAGGGCCCTTTATCCTAAAAAAAGCATCGTCTAAGGAACAGTGACATTTTAAAGAATGTTAGATAACAGTCAGGCATGGTGGTACATGCCTGTAATCCTAGAAACTAGGGAGGGTGAAGCAGGAGGATTGCAGGTTGGAGGCCGGCCTCAACACTTGAATTTAGCAAGACCACAGCAATGTGTTAAGACCTTGTTTAAAAATAAAAAATAAAAAGGACTGGGGATAAAGCTCAGTGGTAAAGGGCCTCTGAGTTAAATCCTCCATACAAATAAAAGTGGGTCAGATAACAGTTTTAAGTGGTGGCTCTTTTGGACTAATTTATGCTCTAGGCCCTAACACACTAGACTGAAAATCAAAATGTAGTAACCCATACTATACTCAAACAAAAATTAAGCTGATATAGTATCTTTGTAGGAATCAGGATAGAAAGAAGACAAAACTTGAATTCCCAAAGAGTCCATTTCAATGGCATGACAAGTTTTTTTTTTTTTTTTAAGATGGACACAACACAATGCCTTTATTTATTTATTTATTTATTTATTTTATGTGGTGCTGAGAATCGAACCCGGGTCCTGCTGGGTGCAAAACGGGCGCTCTGAGACACAATTCTAGCCCCACATGACAAGTTTTAATCCTTATCTTTTTTGTGCAATCAAAAATTTAATAAGAGGGATGTGGATGTTGTTTTGTGGAACAGTGCTTGCCTGGCATGCATGAAACCGTGGGTTCATTCCCTGCTTAAAAAAGAAAAATTACTAAAAAACATACTATTTTTTAAAAATGTGTACTGTAGATGGATCCCAGCAGTGCTTTACCACTGAGCCACATACCCAGCTCTTTTTATTTATAATTTATTTATTAAAATAAATGACACAGGCTTTGTGCCACCTGAGTCTTTTTTTTAATATTTATTTTTTAGTTTTTCGGTGGACACAACATCTTTGTTTGTATGTGGTGTTGAGGATCGAACCCGGGCCGCACCCATGCCAGGGGAGCGTGCTACCACTTGAGCCACATCCCCAGCCCTCTTTTTATTTTTTATTTTGAGACAGGGTCTCACTAACTTGCCCAGGCTGGCCTTGAACCTGCTATCCTCCTGCCTCAGCCTCCCAAATTGCTGGGATAATAGGCTTGTGACACTGTGCCAGACCAGCAAACTACTCTTTTTACTATTTTTTACTATTTACTTATTTTAACTAGATTAACTTCTTGCTTCATGAAGCCCCATAGGATGGAAGAAAACTAAGTCCAGTATTTAAAATATGTTTCACTTGATTCCAGATGTAAAGATAATTTAAAATTAAAAAGAATTTCTGAAAAATCAGTCTGTTTAGAATCATAAAAAATTGAACACATGTATATGGAACACATTTAAATGAGCATGTAAATAATTAAATTATTATTAAGTTTAATTTTTTTTTCTTTTGGGTACTAGGGATTGAACTCAGGGGCACTCGACCACTGAGCCACATCCCCAGTCCTGTTTTGTATTTTATTAGAGACAGGGTCTTACTGAGTTGTTTAGTGCTAAATTGCTGAGGCTGGCTTTGAACTTGCGTTCTTCCAGAATACTAGGCAAGCATTCTAGAACTGAGCCACACCCCGGGTCCACCTCCCTGTCTGTACCTGTGTTTTGGAGACTGTAATTGGCCCTCTCCCAGCCCATTTCTTGAGGAGTATTCCCATTTTAAGCTGCCCTCCTTTGTGAATGGTGGTCAGAGGATAGGGGAAAATTTTTTATTTCTCATTTATTTCTGGATTTCTCTTTTTCTTTCTTTATTGGTGATTCTGGGGGTTGAATCCAGCACCTTCAGCATGCTAGGCAGGCGCTCTACCGCTGAGCTGCATCCCGTGCCCCATGGTACCTTGGTTTATAAAAGAACGAAATTTTGGTATTGCCAAATGTGTTTATCTTCTTTATGTTTTTCTTTTTGTGGTTTTTAAAAGGTGGCTTTGCTGGTATGAGGTTGTGACTCAGTGGTACAGCGCTTGCCTAGCTCATGTGAGGCTCTGGGTTCCATCCTCAGCACCACATGAAAGAAATAAAGGGGAACTGGGGTTGTGGCTCAGGGGTGGAGCACTCGCCTAGCATGTGCAAGGCCCGGGTTCAATTCTCAGCACCATATAAAAATAAAAAAATTAAAAATAAAGGTATTTTATTTAAAAAAAGAAAAAGAAATACAGGTATTGTGTGTCCAATTACAGTAACAATAAATGCTAAAAATAGGTGGCTTTGCTAATCCAAAGTTATAAACAGATTGTTATATTTTATCTAATACATTTATAATTTTAGTCTGTTTAGGTTTCTAATGCATAGAGAACTTCCTGATGTACACAGTAGGAAGGAATTCCATCTAAATTCAGTTTTTCTCAAATGGATCTCCCAACACCATTTATTAAATGGTTCATTTCTCCACTCACGAAGTGCTTCCTCTATCTTACACTAATTCCTATATATGTGCAGGGTTGTCTCTGGCTTCTGGTCTATTCCAGTTTGGTACCTGTTCCTAACCTACAGCAGCTCTCATTTACCATTGCTTTATAAATATTTGCATATGGAATATAGCTCCTTCGTTGTTTCAATTTTTTTTTTTCAGAATTGTCTTGATTGTGCTTTTTCCCTTTCATGTGAAGCAGCTCGTCAAATTCTATGCAAAATTATCTTGGGGTTTTGGCTGAGAGTACGCTGAAATCACACATTAATTTTGGGAGAGCTGGCATTGAATATTACATTGGAATTTTCCGCCCACCGGCAGGGTGCTCAAGGGCATTCTCTGATGGTCTTTGGTAGTTTCTCAGTTTTCTCTTCTGAGGTTTTCCAAGTTCTGGTTGGGCTCTTCAGTGGACCAAACTCTTTTGAAGTTTAAAGTCTGTCCTAACCCCCTGCTCCCGCACCCTTTCAGAGGCCTCTGCAGGCCCTTCTGCTTACACGATTGTTACAGATTGCTTACTTTTTCCAGCTGTTCCCAAGTTACATCCTGTGTGTTTCCACATGTGTCAGGAGAAGTCTGAAGGGCCAGGCTGGGGTTTCAAGTCCTGCTTGGAGGGGAGAACAAGGTTGGGCGAGGATCTAGGAAGATGAGAATGG